>NC_069106.1:8094589-8231188 GCF_947172395.1 Bicyclus anynana | reverse complement strand
ATAATAATATTTGTTTTCTGTCTTATTACGCTCTTCACTTTTTGTATTTTTTTTATTATTTTACAAGTTAGCCCTTGACTACAATCTCACCTGATGGTTAGTGATGATGCAATCGAAGATGGAAGCGGGCTAATTTTATTTGGAGCATGAAAATCTACAACCCTTTCGGTTTCGCCACAACGCCACGCTAAATCGCTTATCGGTACGTCTTTGTCAGTAGGGTAGTAACTAGCCAGACCTGGACCAATTAAGAAAACTTTAATAAGCCCAGCCGGGGACCCATTTCCATTGCCTTTTGGAATAATACTAGTTTACTTTTTATTTTAGTGTTGTACGTCCATGTCTGACATGGTCAATGTAGGTAGGACGTAGGTATCTAGGACGGTTATCTTTAGATGTAATGTAATTAAAAAAAACTCATGTTTTTCACAATTCCAGAAGTTTACATTATTTTACATTATTTGTAGTTCGGGAAAAAACTCAAGAGATTTTTCGGGATTTTCCCGCTTGTTCAGTGCCCCCCCCCCCCCCAACAAATTTTGAGCTAAGGCACGCTACACCACTGCATAGATCACAGCTGTAAGCATACTCGGAATTTAAATGATTTCGCATTGCTTAATGATTCTCTAACGGAACCCTAAAAATATTCAATTTGAATTACTTAACATCTCAAGTATCTATAACTTCCTAAAACGATACAGAAAATACAAATAAGATTATCTACCTGTAATAATTATTTGTTTTTCCGGACAGACAAATTTATTTTGACAATCGCTTATGTGAACGATGCATTAACTAAAGCCGAATATATCATTAACTTTTAGGATTTAAAGACAATTCTATCTCGTGGTTCTTTCAGAAACGGCTTTAATTAACACGTCACTGGCTTTGCACCGCCTTCAAAGTTATCAGAAGGTAGCACATACGATGTTATTTTTCGCTTTTTAGTTTATTTTTGTCTTATCTATGTCTTTTTATATCGTCTATCCCATAGTGTGCCATAAGTAATAGTGTGTATCTGTATTTTTGCCAATTGTTTAAAGTGCTGATTAAATCTACGGAATCCTACGCTGCGCATGGTATGCTATGAGACAATTACAAGTATGGTTTTTCGTCATACTTGTGTTTGTCTCAAAAACAAAACATGTATGGAATTGTATTCGTATTGTATTAATTGTTTAATGAGATAAGTTATTTAATTCACTTAGGAATGATAAATTTTACAATTATTACCTAGTTACAGTTAGTTACTATTAATTATTAATAGTAACTAACCTAACCTAAACTTATTATAAAAATAAAATAAAAGGTAATATAAAATTATATCTACAGACTTAGGCGTCGTAGAATGGGGATGATGACTAGGTTTGAATATATTGATTTTTATAATACATTCGGTTAAATAAGTTCAATGTTCATTAATTTATACATAAAAAGCAAAGACTGTTGGAATATTTGCAAAATAAATAAGATTATAAAATTTCAAAATCTATTAATAATCTTTTATTGTTTAGATGAAAGTTTATACAGTTTTAGCTTCCTTACATTAAATGTGAGATTTTTTTTATACAAGAAGTATAGACATAAACTAAAAAGATATTAGTAATTTTGTTTGAACGCCTATACAAATCCAACGATCATTATGTATCTACGACGTCATTAGTGCGTGCCATTTTGTATGGAGCGTTTTTCAGGGATCCGTGGCAGCGTCGCAAATCTGACCCTTTAAATCCCTGTAGCTCCGAAAGTAATGATCGCAGTAGTAGTAAGTAGTTACAGGGTATCTACCCTGTAACTTTTACAAAATTGCTTTACTATTAGCATACTCTTAATTTATATACAATTTAAAAATCTGTTATCATCCCTATTCATCCGAATCGATGATCATTGGTAAAGTGCCCAGAAGGCTGGCAGTATCGCTACGTTGTATATTGTATTGTATTAATTATAAGTACTTGTTCGGACTTTATCATCAAAACGGGTTCTACGTGTGTGTCACCATTGTGTAGGTACAACAAACTTGACCACTGCAGTAGGAAATAGGTAATAACCGTCCATTCAGCGCTACACGTGCGTCACACATACTCGACCTATTTCAAGAGCCCACTGTATTATCTATCACATTTATTACACTTCATCTCTGCTGGTGGGAGGCTTCGGCCGTGGCTAGTTACCACCCTACCGGCAAAGACGTACCGCCAAGCGATTTAGTAATTGTAAGATATCGTGTAGAAACCGAAAGGTGTGTGCATTTTCATCCTCCTCCTAGTTAGCCCGCTGCCATCTTAGATTGCATCGTCACTTACCATCAGGTGAGATTGTAATCAAGGGCTAACTTGTAAAGAATAAAAAAAAAGGTCGAACGATTTTATGCGTCGGATCATGAATCAAAAAAAAATCATACCTCCAACTAGTTTTCTTTTCTTTTTTAATATCTTCTATTATTATACTTGTTATGTAGTAACAATATATGTAATAAGTATTAACTGTTACATTGTACTTTTATTATTAATTATAAAGAAATTTACAAAACAATTATTTTATTGTAGGGTTCCGTAAAGTATTTCGCTTTCCAAGAGGCATTCCGTCACCAAAAAAGTTTGAAAACCACTGTCCTAGACTAATCAATTATAGTGACGTACGTATTATCGATTTTGATTTTTTTCCTTTAAAGTAGAAAAAGTTAGACATAATAATAATTATTAACTACTACAAAAGCTGCTTTAATTGAGATATAATTTAAATTTAATGCAACTTGTATTCAGAACAAAAACGTGCACACTGCGAATTAATTTTTTACTGGCAAAGTTGCAAGGGTTTTCCTCAAATGTTCATCAAAGTCAAAGTCAAAATTCATTTTATAATATTCATTAACGAAGGATCCTTAGTCCGAGAATAGCCCCCAACATCAGCCAGGTTCTTTTTACTCGACTGCAAGTAGGGTTATTTTATTATTGCAAATCATTGCCAAGCAACGATCTTATATTATGTATAGATATATACAGGATGCTCGGGAATATTTGCCATAACTTCAAGGTGTTGACAAGTCCACTTATAGGAGCTGAAGTGTATAACTATATTTTTTTTACTATAAAAAAGCTTTTTTAGTTTTCATACAAAGTAATTCAAATAATTCCGACTATCCATGTAACACACTTTATCTGTCCTTGCATTATAAAATACGTAATCGTAGTGGTAAGACTGTCGATATCGACGAGATATTGCAAGTGGCACTCTGCACTTCACTAGGAAGCTACTTCATGATATTTATCAATGAATATAAGCTAGGTCATAATATAAGGATGCGATTTAGGGGACACAATTTAAGATCTATTTACAAAGAAATATTTTTTACACCAAAACTCATTTTAGAACACATGTTCCTTAGACATTGTTAATGAACTTTCCTTAGAGAAAATAACTCTAGAGTTATTTATTTTCAAGTCATCAATATTTATTTATTTATTTACATTTATGGGTAATACTCCCGAGCATCCTGTATATTCGAAATACCTACATCGATATTAATAATCGCTAAGCCTTAAAGCTACCCATGCTCATTTCAAGCACGAAAACATGCTACTATTGAGCAGTTGCTACTTATTAGCATGTGTATCGCAACATTGCTAATAATGAGCATGCTTATTTCGAGCTTGCTCAAGAATCAACAGTCGTGCGATTCATGAGCATGCTAATTGCTGCGCGGGTGGAAGGGGGCGTGCTTTTAGCGCGTCTGAACAGGTTTGCTTATTGAGTATGCTAGTCGATCAGCATTGCTATTCTATATTATCTTCACCTTCATCTCTCCCTGTCTAACACGATACTACAGACAGAGAGCGATAGATACAAATTAGCATGTGTAATAGGAATGTTTGCTTTGAACATGCTTATTCAGGAGCATACTTAAAAATAGCATGCTTATTGCTAGCAAATGTAAACTATATATACTAGATGATAAGCATGCTCGTATGGATCATACTTAATAGAACTTTTTTAGCATGCTATTTTAGAGTATGTGTAACAGTACCTCTAACGATTGAAACATTACGGAATCGCTACGAATTAGAGCTTGTGGTAGGGCTCCAGACAACATCGTGGTCAAGCGTGAGCCTATTTCCAGACATAAAAATATATAGTAAATACATAATCCACATTAAGAAAGCCCAAGAAACATAAACTATAAACATTTTTTGTCACAATGAATGGTCTCTGGGAAGACCCGACAATGACTAGGCATTTATGGCATTCCAGTAAACACTAGATTAATTTATATATACCTACTCTAGACTTACGCTAGCCACACACAATCAAGAAGGAATGCCCATCGCTGCCCGTGCCGTCACTAACCGCCCAGCAGTGGTGTGCATAAGGTTTTTAACTAGGGTATGCACTGTAAGTAAAATTGGAAAATTCCTTGTCCAACTATGTATTCTATGGTCCAACATAGGTTAGTATTGAGTACTTAGGGTAGGCATTGCATTTTTGCATCTATGAAGTGCACGCCACTGCAACCCAGCAATTTACTTATATCTAAAAAAAAAATTGATAATTCTACTTTAATTATGAAACCACTATTTATGTTTGCTACAACGTTTTACGACATTTTAAATTCAAATTTTCAATGGGGACAAGCAAAGATCGCTGACCAGCCCTGAGTTATACGACATTTTTTAAAAACTTATGATTGGTTTGTTTGTTATGCTTGTTGCTAACAGAAAAACAAATACAGATTTAGTTACTTCGTTGCTTTGTTTGTGCAAGATGGACTGATAACATCAAGTTATCAGTCCATCTGGTGGTAAGTTTATGTATGCACATTTAATGTTTTATTTTAATAAAATAAAATAAGAAGACGTGTCTAATGAAAATGACACTAATGAACCGTCGGAGAGTGTAACGGAACCTTCACTTCCCACCACTCAACCCCTCTCCCAGCGCGCGATGCGAGCAGCTGCGCGCCGCGCCGACGCTTCGCAGTTTGGATCGTGCCGCGTTACAAGAACCAGCTCATGACTAAGGGCACCGTCTGGGTTCGGTGTTCCATCAATTAATAAAAATAAAATAAGCTGCGCTGACTATACGGTACTTGATCGTGTGTGGCTGGCGTTAAAGTACAGAATACTTATAGGTAGGTAATAAGGTCGGCTTTTCCTGATATCGTTTTATCTAGCCTGCAACAATTTAACAAGGAAAAACATTATATACTTCTGAACTTATTAATAACTAGAGGGCGGCACGCTCAAGTGGGAATACAGGGAGAGACTGTAGTCTCGCCAATAACGTGGCTTAATATTGGTAAAAGAACTTTCAAAATGGGATTCATGATCCTAGAGATTATAAACTGATATACATCTATACTAATATATAAAGCTGAAGAGTTTGTTTGTTAGTTTGATTAAACGTGCTAATCTCAGGAACTACTGGTCCGATTTGAAAAATTCTTTCAGTATTAGATAGCCCATTTATCGAGGAAGGCTATAGGCTATAATCCCCGATTTCCTACGGAAACGGGAACCACGCGGGCAAAACCGCGCGGCGTCAGCTAGTTACGAATATACAAGTACATCATCATTATTATCTACCCATATTCGGCTCACTGCTGAGCTCGATTCTCCTCTCAGAATGGGAGGGGTTAGGCCTTAGTCTACCGCGCTGGCTAAATGTGGATTGACAGACTTCACACACGTAGAAAATTGAGAAAATTCTCTGGTATGCAGGGTTCCTCACGATGTTTTTCCTTCACCGTTTGAGACACGTGATATTTAATTTCTTAAAATGCACATAACTGAATAGTTAGAGGTCAAGCCCCGGACCGGATATATCATATCCACTGGGCTATCACGTCTCTCCACGAATATACATTACTAGCAAACGCTCGCAACTATGTCCGCGTGTTTTAGAAACGCCTACGCTGGGTTTTAACGTATCGCTTTTTTAACTCTCGTGCAAATGAGGTCTTACTGAACAAAGTCCAATTGTACAGAATTTTCGAGAGTTTTCCTGCCGATTTGATCGTTTAGATCACAGAATAAGTTAGTTTAGATTACTTGGTATCACTTTAATTATTATTTATTCACTTCTTATTAAATACCAGAATAAATGAATTTTAAAGAATGTTTATAACCACAATTATTTCTAGTAATCGGTGGATAATTGGATGGAATCTTTTAGAATATATTTTGCTATGAGCCGATGGACGTTGGGGTACTAAGGTGCTGGAATGGCGACCCCACACCGGAAAGCGCCGTGTCGACCCCCCACTAGGTGGTCCGAGGACATCAAGCGGGTTGCAGGGAGCCGCTGGATGCTGGCGGCTCGAGGCCGGTATGTTTTGGAAGTCCATGCAAGAGGCCTATGTCTACCAGTGGACGTCCATCGGATATTAATGATCATGATAATGTGTTGCCATTACATAACGGCAAAAAATTTCAATTCAATGTTGATTGATTAATCCTACTAATATTATAAATAAAATGCTTAAGTTTGTATCGATGTTTGTTTGGGTGTTTGTTACTCTTTAACGCCGCTACTACTGAAGCGATTTTGCTGAAATTTGGAATGGAAATAGATTTTACTCTGAATTAACACACAGGCTACTTTTCGCTCCGGAAAAATCCATGGTTCTAGCGGGATTTGGGAAAAACTTAATTCCACGCGGACAATGTCGCGGGCGTTCGCTAGTAAATTTTGAAAATGGCGCCCGTGAATGAAAATGAGGCGATGCGTTTGTTTTTTTTAACTTAACAATATGGGTATCAAATGGAAGGTCGTAAAATAACATTTCAAAAAATATATAACGTGTCACGTTTATATACCTATTACTGTTTGAGCACAAAATGTCAAAAAGTGTATCAAATACATGCCCGAAATATAATTTGTAGTCAGAAATGACATTGCCTGTTACGAGTATAATAAATTAAACAAAGGCCATTGACCAGACTTCAAAAAAGGGTCTACTGAGCTGAGAAAAGAAAAACAAACATCACAATATTATCTATAAAAAACTAAATACTTCATGATGCTGCAGGCGAGGACAAAAAATGATTTTGTTACCTGCGGGAAAATACATATTGTGATACTTGTTTTTTTTTCTTTTTTCATTACATTAGATATTTTTTAGAAGTCTGGTTTCTTGTTTTTATAATAATAATTATATTTATAAATGTCAAACGCATCAAGGTCACTGCTTTGATATCACATGCGGTAAATTTAATAGTTAATGTCATTGAAATGCATAAAATAGTACAATCAGCTCCGGCCCGAAGCAAATTTTAAAAGGGAGCGAGATCCAATTATGGCGAATTTGCTCCTAATAATATATCGATGTGAGACCTATACCAAATTATGAGTATAAATTAAAAATGGAACGCGAAGATCTCGATCATACTCTGGGGTCACCAATCTTGATCATACTCTGGGGTGGCCAATTGAAAAACAGTCGCAGTATCGTCTATGGTTGATTAGAATTATCATTTTGCACTCTTTAGGATTTGGCGCCTGGCCCTGAGTACAATTAATTGGCGGAAACCCTTGTCAAAATTGTGGTTTGGCTCACTCTCTTTCTGATTTTTGTACTAGGTTTTTTGTTAAACGAATAGATATCGGGGTAAACTTGACTACAACTTTTATATTTGTTTGCGTTGATCGATCATCGATTACGAACCTTAATTCACATTTTTTTTAATAATAGTGAGCGTAGCGTTTTAGATCTTTGAAAGTCAACATGAGAAAGAGGCTGATTTTAGAGGCTGAGTTTATGTTTATAAAAAACAAATTTTAGAATTTACTGTGTTTAAGATTTTTCAAAATCTACTCGTCCGAATCGGTTAAAATGTTTTATGGATATTTAACGTTGTCGGAAAGTTTTAAAAATAAAAAATATTTTTTTCTGTAACTTGCTTAGATTTGAGCTCTATGCTAGAGCTACTAACTAGCTAAAAACGGCTAATTTGTGGAATGCCCTTATCTGTGCTAACCGACACGTACTATTTGAGCACCTTCAAGGCAATAAGGCGAGTTAATAAGAATCTTCTATGCAAGCGCAAGGGGTCCCAAAGTGCTGGAATGCAACCCTGCCTTAAGCGAAGTGTTGGTCGACCCCCCACCAGGTGGACTGACGACATCAAGCGAGTCGCAGGGATTCGCTAGATGCAGGTGGCTCAGTATCGTGATGTTTGGAAGTCCCTACAAAAGGCCTATGTCCTGCAGTGGACGTCCATCGGCTGATATGATGATGATGATGATGGCATGCGCGCTTCATCTTAGACCTCATCATTATAGGGCGAGCGACATGAAATGCGGCAAGCCGAGTAACGTGGCCACTCTACGTCTCTGTCTACTTCCCACGCCACTCGTGCAGTGTGTGGCGGGCGGGTTAAGCAAAATTTTCAATTTGAAATTGTATTTCAAACAAATTACGTCACACGCAAGTGTATTTCTGAGAAAGTGACCTTGGAAATACCACTTCGTCATAGATTTGGTGACACTGCTTAATAATATTATCGATTTATTTGCGCTAGATCAATATAATCGTATCCTGTATACTTTTGCACTCTGTACAATTAGTATACAAGCGGAACCACACGGTTTCACCCGTGTAGTTTTCATACCTGTAGGTATACGAGGATAAACTATAGCCTATCATCGTCATTATCAACCCATATTCGGCTCACTGCTGAGCTCGAGTCTCCTCTCAGAATGAGAGGGGTTAAGCCAAATAGTCCAGCACGCTGACCCAATGCGGATTGGCAGACTTCACACACGCAGGGAATTAAGAAAATTCTCTGGTATGCAGGTTTCCTCACTATTTTTTTCCTTTACTGTTTGAGACACGTGATTCCTTAAAATGCACACAACTCAAAAGTTACATGCCCTGGACCGGATTCGAACCCACACCCTCCGGAATCAGAGGCAGAGGTGATCATTACGACCTACGACGTCATTAATTCGTGCTATTTTGTAAGGGGTGTTTTTCAGGGATCCGCGGCAGCGCCGCAAATCTGACCCTTTAAATCCCTGTAGCTCCGAAAGTAATGATCGCAGATATCCTGATACTTTTACAAAATTGCTTTACTATTAGCATACTCATAATTTATATACAATTCGGATCACTTTGTGGTGATTTTGTAGGGACGTAGCCTATCTATAGTATAATTATCATTGTCTGTGCCACATAAGGTTCCAGGCAGTTATACCGCCATTAGTCCGTCACCAGACCTTCGTCAGTTTCTGCAGGATTTGTGAAAGAGTATAGCCACAGAAAACATATGGTATAGCTATTAACTTCAAATGGAATCTTCTGTAAGCTCAGACCAATTATTGTATAGGACCTGCCTCGCTAGACGTTACTTTTCTGTCAAAGTATATGATCAGCGATTTAATGCGATTATAGAATCTGTCTCTATAGTATCGATGTTAAATAGTTGTAATCGTGTTCGTCGGTTAAAGAGCTCCGTAAAAATACCTTTTTGTGTAGTTGAACTGTGTAAAAAACGGGCGGAAACTTCCAGTTTAGTATAAGTTATATACCAAATCTAAGCTCGTTTTCTTCAGGAAATGACAGACAATTTTGTTCGTGACTATGAGTGCTAACCAGGTCCTTCTATAATTGGTCTGAGTCTGTAAGCGTCCGCTACTCAGAAATTACAACGGTTTAGTATTATTTGCATTCTGCATATAATGTTTATTGTCAACCGGTATTCCCAAGGTCGTTTGAATGAATTTGACGTCCAAAACATGATGTTATATCAAGTTCAGTAGATAATAATAATATTATGCATAATTCTTCCGACTACAAGGAAGATTAAAATCGTATTTATATCTCGATGATAATATAATACGTAATAAGGCTGCTCACACACGTCTTATTATTTTTTTTTATTATTTACAAGTTAGCCAATTTAATATGGAAGCGGAATAACTTTTTTATTAGGAGGATGAAAATCCACAACCCTTTTGGTTTCTACACGACATCGCACCGGAACGCTGAATCGCTTGGCGGTACTTCTTTGTCGGTATTACCTGATGGAGGTCGATAATGAATTTAACAATTGTTTTTTTTCCATCCCCATTAAACCACAGAACAGCGAGACACCGTGCAAATTGTCGACTCACAAAACGATACGTGTCGACGTTTCTAATAAAAACAGCGAAGATGTGGAATTGTGGAATGCACTTCCGGCTTCTGTGTTTCCTAACACTCATAATTTGTGCACCTGCAAGGCAAGAGTGAATAGGCATTTTCTAGGCAAGCGCGCTCCAACCTAGATCTCATCATTGCTTTCCACCAGGCATAATTGTAGTCGAGTTTCCTCTCAAAATGTGAGGGGTTAGGCCACTACGCTGGCCAAATGCGGATTAGCAGACTTCACACACGTAGAGTGTTAAAAAAATTCTTAGGTCCGCAGGTTGCTGTGGTATTTTATATTATTTTTGTAGGTATTATTTTTTTTGTTTTATACTGTGTTTTGTGGTTTCTGTTCTCGTAGGAATACGAGGATAATATATAGCCTAAAACCTTCCGCGATAAATGAGCTATCTAACACTGAAAGAATTTTTCAAATCAGACCCGTAGTTCTTGAGATTAGCGCGTTCAAACAAACTCTTCAGCTTTCTAACATCAAGTATAGATGTAGATTTTGTACTTATTATTATTATTAGCAGGTTAAATGTGGATCAGTGGAATAGTATGAGCTCATTTAGGAAAAAAGGTCTGTAGTCCAAAATTATTTGTGGACCCCCGATTTAGTCGGTCGTCCTTAAAGAGCCTTAAATTGTGAATAAGGCAAATAAAATTCAAAACAAGTTATACATGTTCTAACGTTTATCGTAGCTTGTGCAGATGCACAAAATACTGGACGCATTGACCAACTTTAAATAAAGTTAATAATTGATTTTATTTCGGTTCTTGAAAAACTAGTGTAAGAAGTACGGAGACGGATATAACGTCGCTCGATCTCGTGTTGGCTCGTGCCGACGCTAGGTGGCGCGACTTGTTTCCGTAAATAGTAGGGAGTTAGAGAGGGGTAGCGATCGGGTGGGAACGACTTGTCATTTGTCTTCAGTATGCTCGTGACGTTCAAGCCGTCCACATTTCTTGTTGTGTAATTATTAATGGGTTACTTGGGATAGGTGACTTGAGATGAAAAGGGGAGTATCAGTTAACTGTCAAAGACGTCTTTAACCCTACACACAACGTTCACAAATGCGTGGCTCCGCTCAAGGTCATTCTCTGCCATTCTATACTACAGTCTTTGTTGATGGGTACTGTTTACCAACAAAGAAATTATTACCGGGTAAAAGCATCTCATTAACATCCAAAGTTGTAGCATTTTGTACATTAAATTTTTAATAAAAAAAATAATACTGTACTGAATTATTTTATTTCTTCGCAATCGTAGTGTAAAGTATAGTGTATCACGCGGGGCTAAACCCATTATAAACTCGGTTTCTATTTAGCGGTCCTCACCTTACGGCTCGTGTCCTAAAAATACCTCGTATATAATGGGTCTTTTTAGTCCCTTGTATAACAATCTACTATTTTTACATAAACTAAATCAAACCTAATAACTGACGTAAGGATAAAATCAGTCATAGTCTAACAACGCACTTCCTTATTGCAAACGGACACAAATTAAGTGCCCTCGTCCAATTATTCTGTCCCCAACAATTTGCACTGCGTCCCTTTCTTAATACTATAGTTGGAAAGAGAGGGGGGCATGGATTAATTCAATAAACGTTTGGGAAAGTTGCATTTTTATTAAAAGGTTTGAATTAATTGAAAAATTGCTCCTTGAAATTTTGTTATATAATAGATTGATGTACGAGTGTATAATCATCATTATTTTTACGGCCCAGTACAGGGCCAGGCTTTTGGCTGATGGGAGGCTTCGGCCGTGGCTAGTTACCACCCTACAGTCAAAGACGTGCTACCAAGCGATTTAGCGTTCCAGTATGATGTCGTGTATAGATAAAAAATACCCTGCCTACCCTAAAAAACTCATTACGAACCTGTATTGCGCTAGGAATTTTCCACTTTGTACTTATAGCGCATACCTAAATAAAAACCCTTTGCACGTCACTGGGCCCAGACTTATCGGAGAGGAGATGTGGAAGAAAGACCAAAATAAAATAGGCCAGTTGCAGTCTCAAAGAGTATATTTTTAAGGAACTCAGAAGCGTTATTTACATTTATTTCCTATCACTACGTTTAGTAATCTGTGGTTGTCATAGCAACCCGTTACCAAGACAACGACACAGCGTTCACAGCACGATTTATTTTTTGTAAAATTTTGCTATTATTTTTTCTTTTGTTGCTGTATTTGTGGATTTTAGATAAACTGCATACATAATGGCGTCGGACGATGATGAGTTTGGTGCGGCCATTGCCATCGGATCGGAGACCACTGAAGCGGAGATGGAATTCGAAAAAGTATGTACATAACATGGAGTTAGTGCGGGGGCACACGAGCGGTGCGGCGCCGCAACGTTTTTATGTCGCAGCAGCGTCGTAGAAGCGTTGGACAGTCTGTTAATAACTTTGACTATTTTGACCATCTTGTACCGACTCGTAAATCTATGATTTAGACTATGGACCTGTTTTGCACCCAAAATCACCAACAAAAAATCTGTCGTTTTTGAGGGGGACGAGGTAAACTCAACACATCGAAAATATTTAACATCATTAATATTCTGTGTCTGTGGAGTATAGAGCCCAACAACCACCTCCAGGGCTCAAAGACTCTCACCTCTCACCTGCAAGCGGTGCCCCTACTAATCAACGAACGAGGCTCCGTCTAACCAGCCCTGGGGCTCCTCTGACATATTTGGAGTAGAGGCCCAGGGCTGAGATGCATGTCTTTCGGGGCATGCATTAGAGATGGCGGCGGATGAACCATTATTGGTCAAGGCGGCACTCAGGCCTCGAGGAGGACCACGGCTTGTTGTCAGGTGGCAACCGAGCATAAAACTACAGCCAATTTTTTATACCAATCATGAGGCAAAACTATAAAGGAAAGGGCGTCCCCCTTAAGCGACGGCACAAGTGAAAATGCGAGCAATACTAGGGCGTACCCCCTAAGCGACGCTCAAATCGTGGAACCACTGCTCGAGCTGCGAATTGGCACCTGGGACATTGGTTCCATGAATGGACGTAGCGCCGAACTTAGTGCCGTATTAAATGGAAAGGATCCAAATCGCGTCTAATAGGAAAGGGATTTAAACTTATTTATAATGGAACAAACAATAAACAAATAAAAAAACCCGACTGCATAAATTATACAAAAACTGAAAGGAAAAAAAACAAGCTCAGTCCAGAAGTGTAGAAAGCAATTAGTAAACAGTCGGGACCTGTAAAAAAATGTAGACGAAAATCATTCTATTCAATATAATAGGTCCTTTCTACACTTCTGGACTGAGCTTGTTTTTTTCTTTTCAGTTTTTGTATAATTTATGCAGTCGGGTTTTTTTATTTGTTTAATTAATTTATTTATTTCACACCTTTTTAGTTACGATAGATGGTGAATTTCGGATTTATTTGTTGGTTACATGTTACAAAGTACGATAATGTATACGTACGTCCAACGGAGGTTAAGTAAATATTCAAAAAGATCTACGGAACCCTTGGTGGGCGAATCTGACTCGCACTTGTCCGATTTTTATAATCAATATATTTAGTTTAGTATATTTTAGGTGTTCTATAACTTCACTTCATAAACCTCGCACCCATAGTCATCCGCCTCGCGTATTTTGTATAGACAATTAATAAATAACGTTTATCTAATTATAGTTTTTTTTAACATGGCTATGATATACCATTTTGAATTCCTCACAAAAAGCCCTTGATTTTGATACCCATGTTGCAATAGTAAAAAAAAAAATTTTTTTTTCACCTCGAGTCTATAGCGTCTCACAGTCGTCTTGTTGTTTTTTTTTTTAATTTCACCCATCACACTTGGGTTATTAAGACAAATCTAATGATATCTTAATTACGTAAATCCGTCCAGCGATTTGGAAGATATGAGGTAATAAAGAATATTACATACATACATACATACATACATACATACATACATACATACATACATACATACATACAAGATACGCGCGAAAAACATAACCCTTCTTGCAGTCGGGTAATAAAAGAAACGGGGTAGGAATTATTTTGGATAAACACTTAAGCAATAAGGTACTTGATATAGTTAGAACAAGTTACCGTATAATGTCAGTTAATTAGCAATTGGAAAGCAACCCTACCGCCAAGCGCGTTCTGGTACGATGTCGTGTAGAAACCGAAAGGGGTGTGGATTTCATCCTACTCCTAACAAGTTAGCCCGCTTCCATCTTAGACTGCGTAATCACTTACCATCATGTGAGAATGTAGTCATGGGCTAACCTGTAAAGAATAAAAATAAATGTATGCAGGTTTCCTCACTTCACCTTCATATTCTTTTACCAATTTACCACGATATTTGTGAGTGCTATAGGCTATATTTTATCCCCGTGATCCCACGGGAACGGGAACTACGCGGGAGAAACCGCGGGGCGTCTGATAGTCTACTATAAAAAATTATATTTGTTATTTTTTTTATATTTCAGGTGTTGGAACAGATGCGCGAGGCGGACGGTCTCAAGTTCTATTCCGACGTTTACACAAAGCTTTACGACTCGTATTTTAAACTGAAAGAAGAGAACATCGCACACCAAGAAAAACTAAACAATATGACGGTATTTATAAATATTTACACACGAGGTACCTACAATTGAAAATTCTATAGCCGTATCTTAATATATAAATACGAAAGGTACATAGATAAAATTTGGCAGGGAGGTAGTTTATAGATAACAGAGGTCCGCTAAGAACGGATTTTGCGACAGGGCCGGATTATGGAGGTCTAAGGGCGGACGAAGTCGCGGGCGTCCTCTTGTATTATTGAGGGATGATGACAGTTTTTTAAATTGTATTTAAATTAAGAGTATGCTAATAGTAAAGCAATTTTGTAAAAGTAACAGGGTATCTGCGATCATTACTTTCGGAGCTACAGGGATTTAAAGGGTCAGATTTGCGGCGCTGCCGCGGATCCCTAAAAAACGCCCCATACAAAATGGCACAAACTAATGATCGTTAGATTTGTATGTGCGCTCAAACAAAATTACTAATATCTATGTTATTTGTGCGTTTATGTTTATAGTTCATATATTAAAAAATGTCACATTTAATGTAAGGAAGCTAAAACTGTTTGAATTTTCATCTAATTACGATAAAAGATTTTTAATAGATTTTGAAATTTTATAATCTTATTTATTTTGCAAATGTTCAGACAATCTTTGCTTTTTATGTATAAATTAGTTAACTTTGACCCTATTTACCCGAATGTATCATAAAAATCAATATATTCAAACCTAGTCATCATCCCCATTAGAATGTCATAAAGTTTTGTTTAAGTACCCTCATTTATAGTACGAGATCCATATTAGAAACGACCGTCACCCATCTAATTACTAATTTCGAGCTGTACAGATAACTAAAGTATATATATAATCCTAATCTATACTAATATTATAAAGAGGAAAACTTTGTTTGTATGTTTGTTTGTTTGTTTGATTGTAATGAATAGGCTCAAAAACTACTGGACCGATTTTAAAAATTCTTTCACCATTCGAAAGCTACATTATCCACAAGTAACATATGCTAAATTTTATTTTGGAAGAAAAAGGGTTTTGTAAGATATTTGGGTTTTTCGGACACAAGGTGTAAAAAATCAACCAGAAAAGTAGGGTAGAGGTAGGTAGGAGTAGGGTAGGGGTAGGGGTAGGCTAGGGGTAGGCGAGGGGTAGAGTAGGGGTAGGATAGGGGTAGTTGAAAGTTTACATCGAGTTTCACGCGGACGAAGTCGCGGGCGTCGGCTAGTAAAATAATAATTTACTGTTGCAGACTAGAATTGGACGCTACGATGAGATGATAAGCGAATATTTAGCTGAAATATCGGAATACAGTAAAACTGTGGAAAGGCTGAGAGGAGAGATCGGTAAGCTTGGCTTTAGCTTTTTTATACCCACGGTACATGCCTATAGTCTGGCACGTTCGTTTGATATGCGGGCAACGGGGGGAAAGACTGCGCGGGTGTAAAATCGTGCGTTCAGGGAAGTGATCAATCGTGGGTTTTTCAACTGATTTCTAACTAGCTACTTTTTCGTGAGTAACTTCATCTGGTTGAGAAGATCAACTTTTTTATTTACGAAAATTCTTGATTCTGGTAGCTAACTGAGTTACCAGGTAATGAAAATTTGGAACGTTGGAACGAGACTGACTGTAAAATTGTATTAACTATTAATTAAGCAGCAGTAATAAACAGCTGGTTAGTAACAACATTTAATACCCTCGTTCTTGAAACAATTTAGGAGGAGGGTAAAGTAACAAAAGTTGTTGCTAACCAGATGTTTTTTACAGTTGTTTAATTAATAGTTATACAACTTAACAGCTAAAATGTCCTCAAATTGCGTGGTACATTATCTCGTTCCAAAGTTCTGAAAGTTTCATTTCAAGGTAACTCAGTTAGCTACCAGAGTCAAGAATTTTCGTAAATAAAAAAGTTGACCGTCTCATCGAGATGAAGCTACTCACGAAAAATTAGCTTGTTAGTAATCAGGTGTACGAAATGGTCTAGGGATCCCTGACTATAATTAGTTCAGCTTTGATTAATGTAGGCAGATCATCTCCTCCCAGATAAAAATCCAGATGGCGGTACGGCCATAAGTCAGGTCCTTTTGTAATTGGTCTGAGCTTGTCATTAACCAAAAACATCTATTTATAACAGAGGACGCGCGAGCCCTCGCCGATGCCATGCATTCGCGGGAGCTGGCCGGCGTGGAGAGCTTGGAGACGATGAAGAAGACCCTCGCTCGCTTGGAGAAGGAACTGGACGCACGAAAACGGGCTGGAGATGATGATGCGTGAGGCTTATATACTTTGTTTAACCGATTTAAAAAAAGGAGGAGGTCCTCATTTCGACGCGAACGTTTTTATTACTTCATAACTTCGTCATTTATTAACCAATATTGAAAATTATTTTTTTGTTTGAAAGAATATACTTCCAACTTGGTTTTATTTCATTTTCATTAAAATCGGTTAAGCAGTTTTGTGCTAAAATCAAAATAACTGAAATAAGAGAACACAATTACCATTGCCATACTGTGGTGTTTACGGTCAATATGCTAGGACACACTAATACCAGCCCCACCTAGAACCGAACCCAGAACTTCGTAAGCCGCAAAGGCCAATGGACCAACGAGGCAAAATAAATATGATATTAATAGGTACAAGAATTTTTTTTATTGTTTACAAGTTAGCCCTTGACTAGTTAGTTACTATCTCACCTGATGGTTAGTGATGATGCAATCTAAGATGAAAGCGGACTAGCTTGTTAGGAGGAGGATGAAAATCCACACCCCTTTCGGTTTCTACACGACATCGTACCGGCACGCTAAATCGCTTGACGGTACGTCTTTGCCGGTAGGTTGGTAACTAGCCATGGCCGAAGCCTCCCACCACCCAGACCTGGACCAATTAAAAAAACCTCAATCAGTATAGCCGGGGATTGAACCCAGGACCTCCGTCTTGCAAATCCACCGCGCACACCACTACGCCACGGAGGCTGTCAAATAATATTTCGTATAAATATTATTTGACTAGCAGACGCCGCGCGGTTTCACCCGCGAGGTTCTCGTTCCCGTAGTAAAACAAGGATAAAATATAGCCTATAGCCTTCCTTGATAAACGGGCTATCTAACACTGAAAGAATTTTTCAAATCGAACCAGTAGTTCCTGAGATTATCGTGTTCAATCAATCAAACAAACAAACAAACTCTTCAGCTTTATAATATTAGTATAGATTTATTTTTTGTGTTTCTCACAACCAGGGGTGCGACGTCGGCAGTGAAGGAGAAAGAGAAGTTTGAAAAAGAGAAAGCCAGGCTGCAAGGAGAACTGGACGGTGTGAAGCAGAGGCTTGACAACGCTTTGAGTTTCGTTGATGAGTTGGAGCATAGGAACACCACTGCTGAGGAATCCATTGCTAAAATGGAGGAACAATTAGAGGTGAAATATTCTTTAAGTTGCTGTAACCTTGGGCTTTATTTATTTATTTTAACCACCCCCGTAAAAATGATGACAGTTTTTTTTAATCCTACTAATATTATAATGGATGTTTGGATGTATGTTTGGATGTTTGTTACTCTTTCACGCCGCTCCTACTGAAGCGATTCGGCTGAAAATAGATTTTACTCTGGATTAACACATAGGCTACTTTTTATCCCGAAAAAATCCATGGCTTCCCGAGATTTGCGAAAACTGATGATTTTAATAATATGAATGTTTGTTACTCTTTCACGCCTCGACTACTGAACTGAATTAGCTGAAATTTGGTATTAAGATATATTATAGCCTGGATTAATACATAGACTACTTTTTATCCCGGAAAAATCCATGATTCCCGAGAGATTTGTTAAAAACTAAATTCCACGCGGACGAAGTCGCGGGCGTCCGCTAGTTGTATATAAATTAGAAGTATGCTAATAGTAAATCAATTTTTTCAAAGTAACAGGGTATTTGCGATCATTACTTTCGGAGCTACAGGGATTTAAAGGGTCAGATTTGCGGCGCTGCCGCGGATCCCTGAAAACGCCCCATACAAAATGGTACGATTTAATGACGTAGGTCATAATGATTGTTAGATTTGTACGAGCGTTCAAACAAAATTACTAATATCTTCGTTATTTGTGCGTTTATGTTTATAGTTCATTTATTAAAAATTGTCACATTGAATGTAAGGAAGCTGTGTGAAATGAAATGAAAACTGTGTGAATTTTTATCTTATTACGATAAAAGATAATCTTAGTATTTTGCAAATATCCAGTCAATCTTTGCGTTTTATATATAAATTAGTTAAAATTGACATTATTTACCCGAATGTATCATAAAAATGAATATATTCAAACCTAGTCATCATCCCTATTTAAAAATAACAATTTTAATCTCGCCTTAAGTTTTAAAATTTCTTTTCTTAATGTCGTGCCTACTCTTTGCAGGTAGGCTGTTTGTTAACAGTAGAACAGAAAGTGAATGAAGCCTGTCGGTCACATTCTTAAAAGGCATTCTCAGCATTACTTAGAATACAATACGATTTGCTCTATTCATGATGACTCAGTGAAGAAAAACCTACGCCTTTTTTTTTATTCTTTACAAGTTAGCCCTTGACTACAATCTCACCTGATGGTAAGTAATGATGCAGTCTAAGATGGAAGCGGGCTAATTTGTTAGGAATAGGATGAAATCCACATTTCTTTCGGTTTCTACACGACATCGTACCGGAACACTAAATCGCTTGGCGGTACGTCGTCGGTAGGGTGGTAACTAGCCACGGCCGAAGCCTCCCACCAGCCAGACCTGGACCAATTAAGAAGCCAGGCCCAGCCGGGGATCGAACCCAGAACCTCCGTCTTGTAAATCCACCGCGCATACCACTGTACCACGGGGGCCGGCTTAAAAACGGTGATACGAGTAAATGACTACAGTAGTAACTATCAAACTTGAACGAATCAATTTTCTTTGAACAACTAAAACTGAAAAGAAATCTGACCAATCATTATTACCAACACTTTTGTATAATCAAAAAAAAACCCTGCAAAATTTATTCATAAATTATTTTACTGCTTATTTCTTAGTCGTTTACAAGTTCTTAGTATTATTTGATTACGAATTTCATTGAAATCCTGTTCCTTATAGATAATTGCTTCGTTGTCCGTTTGTTGTTTTGTTCCTTGTTGCAGGTAGTTTGTGGTACTTTGACGCAATTGGTAGCTAGGTTATCAAAAGAAAGGTCTTAGGTTGCATTCCCAGATCGTCAGCCGGCCAATGGGGATGATGACTAGGTTTGAATATATTGATTTTTATGATACATTCGGTTAAATAAGGTGAATATTTACTAATTTGTACATAAAAATCAAAAATTGTCTGGATATTTGCATAACAAATAAGATTATACAATTTCAAAATCTATTAAAAATCTTTTATAGTAATTAGATGACAATTCATACAGTTTTAGCTTCCTTACATTAAATGTGACAATATTCAATATTTGAACGATAAACATACCTAAACGCACAAATAATAAAGATATTGGTAATTTTGTCTGAACGCCCTTAAAAATCTATCGATCATTATGAACCTACGACGTCATTAATTCGTACCATTTTGTATGGGGCGTTTTTCAGGGCTCCGCAGCAGCGCCGCAAATCTGACCCTTTAAATCCCTGCAGCTCCGAAAGTAATGATCGCAGATACCCTGTTACTTTTACAAAATCGCTTTACTATTAGCATACTCTTTAGTTAGCTACATACAATTAAAAAATCTTTCATAATCCCTATATATATATTTGTATTAGTTGTAATATATTATGTATTACATATGTAAATTTTAATATTATATTTACGTATATATTATATTATATTATATTTATATATTTATTAATTAATTTATATATATAATTACATATAATGTATTGCACCTTCCCGCTTTTTGTTCGCAAGTTCTCTCGTCAAGGGTTGCCTGGTAGAGATTACTTATAGTAATAAGGCCGCCTTTGCATGCTAAGTTTAATTTATGTTTTTAATGTTTCAATTTATAATTGTATTTTTGTGTGCAATAAAGTATTTCTTCTTCTTCTTCCCTATTGGTAGCTACTAGCTAGGTTCTCAAAAGGGAGGTCCTAGCAGCACCGGGCCGAAGTAAATTTTAAAATGAAGCGAGATCCAATTATGGCGCCTCTCCTGTTTGCTCCTAATAAGGAGATACCTATACCAAATTATGAGTGTGAAGTAAGAATGGAACGCGAAGATCTCGACCATACTCTGGGGTAACCAATTTAAAATCAGGCGAAGGCTAGATTGTCATAGAACAAAAAATAAAAATAAACCATTTTGATGATATTTTTGAAATTTATGCGAAAAAGGGGAATGGGCACTCCCGGCTCAGATCTACCTTAACCACCTAGCAGTTTACGTATATCTAAAAAAAAAACGATAATTCTACTTTAATAATTAAATCAAAAAAAGTTTATAATCATCTTTAATTTTTCCACAACAGGGACGAGTTTTACGATATTTTTTAATTGATTTGTTTGTTCGTGTTCTGCTGACAACAGAAAAAAAAATACAAAAAAAAAATAATACAGCTCCAAATGTTACTTCGCCACTTTGGTACACTTGCGAATAATTTTGCCCTAGAAGAGTGATAAAAAAAAATATTTTTCCATAAGAAACATACTTTTACTGAGCCAATTATTTAACTAGATACTTATTAATACATCATATTATCATCTCCATATACTTTTATACGGGGGTATACCTGGGTTCCCTGGGCCGGCGTTGTATGGGCATTTACCTTTGTTATTTCGCATTGCAGGAAGCAGACAATAACGCTGTGAGGCAAAACAGGCTGGTGGATCATTTGAAGTCGGAATCTGATACCCTGAGGGCCGAGGTGGAGGAGAGGGGCAACACCATCAAAAATCTAACTGATAAGGTTTGTTTATGCTATTAAAAATCCGTGATAGACCTCTGCCTCCGATTCCGGAGCGTGTGGGTTCGAATCCGGTCTAGGGCATGCACCTCCAACTTTTCAGTTGTGTGCATTTTAAGAAATTAAATATCACGTGTCTCAAACGGTAAAGGAAAACATCGTGAGGAAACCTGCATATCAGAGAATTATCTTAATTATCTGAGTGTGTGACGTCTGCCAATCCGCATTGGGCCAGCGTGGTGGACTATTGGCCTAACCCCTCGAATATGGGTTGATGACGACGATGCTATTAAAAAGGGGAAATATTTGATTGTTTCTTTATATGTTTTGATTAGGCTCTGGAACTACTGAACCGATTTGAAAAATTCGTTCACTGTTGAGAAGCTACACTATCTCCGACTATATTTTATCCCCATCCTTTTAATCCCGAAAAAAATCCGAGATTTGCGAAAACCTATTGATTTTGATGGTATGAATGTTTGTTACTCTTTCACGCCTCGGCTACTGAACCGAATCACCTGAAACTTTAAGATGAGATATATTATAGTCTGGATTAACACATAGGCTACTTTTCATCCCGGAAAAATCCATGGTTCCAGAGGGGTTTGTGAAAAATTAAATTCCACGCTGGCATCCGCTAGTGATGATATATTTACGAGCACTTTCAAAGCGAAGTAACGCCTATCTTGATACCATTTCAGCTTTCAAAAGCCGACAAAGCTCTGGAGCGTCGTGATCGCCAGCTGCGCGACATGGGCGCCAAGCTGGAGCACGCCCAGCAAGAGCGAGACGCGGCCAACGCCAAAGCCGCCCAGCTGAGAGACCAGCTCGACTCCACCAACGCGGAGATTGACAAGACCAAGGCGAATCTTGTCAATACTAGCAAGGAATTGAAGGTGATATACTAAAGGATTGCGAGCGTCCTCTAAATAGAGCGGGCACGCAACGAATGCGTTAGTGCGGTGACACACGATGCGGTGCGGCGCCGCAACGCAATGATTTCACCGCATCAGCCATCGATCGTATATCGTTAGATGGGCCTCAAAACGTCGCGGAATTGTCATTGGTTTCGCACATTGAGTACGTCATCACTCGTAACACATTTCTCTTTATTCGTGTTGTGGCTTGTGTTTTTACCCTTACAAAATGAACACGAAGGCATAATTAAGGGATAAAAAAAGAACAGTAAATATTGTTTTAAGTCCACGTCCACTCACATCATGCGCTTGTTACGTACTTAGATAAGATGTGCACGTCTTTTGGTAATGGCATAAAATTGTGCGTTCTTTAGTATGGAGGGGCCCATCTAACGATTTATATCGATGGTATCAGCGGTCACACGAGCGGTGCGGCGCCGCAACGTTGTTATGACGCAGCGGCGCCGTAGCAGCGTTGGATTGTCTGTTGATAAAGTAATGTTGTGACCCATAAACAATTGAGCGGTGCCGCTCCGACGTCGCAACGCATTCGCCCATCCCCGCCTCGTCTCGTTGGTTACAAGTCTGGTGCGGCGCCGGAGCGCAACGACAGACAATTTTGTTAGTGAATTTGAGTGCGATACAAGACCAATAGAAGGTGAGTAATCTCAGACCAATTGCCAATTATGCCTCGCTGCTCAATTCTCGCGATTAATACTATCAAATAAATATTAATCGCTTCGAATTGAGCAGCTCGCATAATTATGATAGAATTTCACGTACAGGTAAGTTCGTTTTATCATTAATTAGACTTGTATCAATCAAATTCATCAACAAAATTGTCTGTCGTTTTTTGAAGAATACAAGGTAAGGAAATATCGATTATATTCGCTATCGCAGTTTGTATGAATACATTAGATCGTGATTAAATTGTTTTGACAAAGAGGTAACTTCTAGCGAGACGGGGTCTGTAGCCAAGTGGCAAATCTCTTTCTACGATCGCAAACGCTTCGAAAACTAGAAAAATGTTTGGGAATGATAGATCTTGATCACGTGACCTGTCGATAGCAAATGTCATTCCCATACATTTTTCTACTTTTCGAAGCGTTTGCGATCGTAGAAAGAGAATCGACGTGCCACTTGGCTACAGGGGCAGGTCGTATAGAATAGATAGATAGATTGATGATAGTATTTCTTTTCTACTCTTGGTAGGTAAGAACTCTACAACTACACTGTCAAATCGAAACAAGCGATATTTATTATTCACAGAATATGACCGACGAATCCAACAGGCTTCGCAACGAGGTATCCAAACTGAGCAAGCAAGCTGTTCAGCAAACGAAAAAATTCCAGCTTCTCGAGCAGGCCAAGGCGGGCATCATAGCTGATCGGTGAGAAATAACGTACCGCCAAGCGATTTAGCGTTCCGGTACGATGTCGTGTAGAAACCGAAAGGGGTGTGGATTTTCATCCTCCTCCTCATCATCATCATTATCATTATCAACCTATATTCGGCTCACTGCTGAGCTCGAGTCTCCTCTCAGAATGAGAGGGGTTAGGCCAATAGTCCACCACGCTGGCCCAATGCGGATTGGCATACTTCACACACGCAGAGAATTATGAAAATTCTCTGGTATGCAGATTTCCTCACGATGTTTTTCCTTCACCGTTTGAGACACGTGATATTTAATTTCATAAAATGCACACAACTGAAAAGTTGGGAGATGCATGCCCCCGACCGGATTCGAACCCACACCCTCCGGAATCGGAGGCAGAGGTCATATCCACTGGGCTATCACTCCTGTGATATCCTCCTCCTATAAGATCGCTTTGTAGTCTGTCAATTAGTAATTTAGACTTTTCCGAACTTCGTAAATGGTCCAGTCTCGACACTGGTCATGGGTTCCTTTTCCGCCCTTTGGGGACTATTGTCCTACCCAAACATTATTTTCGACCATTTGGAGGGAATATTCGTTGTTTAAAAAACTAGCAGACGCCCGCGACTTCGTCTGCCCTCAGACCTCCTTAATCCAGCCATATCGCAAAATCCGTTCTTAGTCGATATTTACTAAGCATAGACTACCTCCCTGCCAAATTTCAGTTTTGTACGTCAAGCGGTTTTCGAGATTTCGTGACGGATGACCTTTCTCATTTATATATTACTAGCGGACGCCCGCGACTCCGTCCGTGTGGAATTCAGTTTTTCACAAATCCCGCCAGAACCATGGATTTTTCCGGGATGAAAAGTAGCCTATGTGTTATTCGAGAGTAAAATCTATTTCCATTCCAAATTTCAGCCAAATCGCTTCAGTAGCCGCAGCGTAAAGGAGGCACAAACATACTTACACACTTACACACAAACTTTCGCCTTTATAATATTAGTGTGATGATGATGTGGCAAATATTAAAAAAAACCTCTACTATCACAAGCAGGACGTATTTATATTTAAAAAAAAAATGTATTTACAACTTATTCTTTAGGGAGAATTTGCGGCAACAAGTGGCAGTGATGGAGAGGGAGATACTTCTGGGCAACAAGCAAGCCGAGGCAGACAAGCGGGAGATTGAGAACCTCAACAGAGAGAAGGACATAATGACAAAAAACATTCAGAAGATACAGAGTATGTTCTAGAAGTTATTTATTGAAGTAAAACCATTGGCGTGTCTAGGGTATCTTTTACAGGTTAGCCCTTGATTACAGTCTCACCTGATGGTAAGTGATGATGCAATCTATGATGGAAGCGGGCTAACTTGTTAGGAGGATGCAAATCCACACACCTTTCGGTATCTACACGACATAGTACCGGAACGCTAAATCGCTTGGCGGTTCGTCTTTGTCGGTAGGGTGGTAACTAGCCACGGCCGAAGCCTCCCACCAGCCAGACCTGGACCAATTAAGAAAACCTCAATCGGCCCAGCCGGGAATCGAACCCAGGACCTCCGTCTTGTAAATCCCGGCCGTTAAAATATGTATATTTGTGATATGGTTGAGGTTACCCTCCTTTTATGAGACCGTGAGCTTAAAGGAGGCATCAGAGCATCAGAGAGAGCGGGCGCCTGACGCGGACCCACTCCTCAGACGAAGGTCGGGTGGTAGGAGGCGCACCTCCTTCCATAGACACCAGTGAGTGTGACGACGAGTGCGTCGGGATGCCAAAGTGCCTGCTTTCGCGATCTTTTCGCATCCCAATAGGACGCTGGTGGCTCCGCTGGGTTTTAGTCGGTATTCTGGTTCTATGGGAGTCCCACATACCCGGCAGTAGAATGCCAGTTTTGCCTGCCACTTTACGATCGGGATGCGTAAAAGCATTTCCCAGCGATAAAAAAAAATGGTTGAGGTTTTATATTGAGTGGATTACGAAGTGGGAATAGTGGGAATAATCACATATTTATATGAATTGAATTTCAGATGAGGCAATAGAGAACCTGAGGCTGATACACCAACACGAGACGAGGAGGAAGCAGCTCGAACACGAGCTGGATATGAACGCGACGCAAATCAACAAGCAACGACTCATGATACGACAGTATGAGAAGGATAAGGACAGGTAAACTTCGACGTACTTTATAGAACGAGCCTGTGATAGTCAGACTTACTTCTTTAAAAGAAAACTGAAAGGAGATACCCAGTCCGTACAAACTCTGACCCTTATCAATACAAATGATGCAGAGCTGAAAATTGGCCAACAATTGGCCAAAAAAAGGGAACTCTTGCATAATCAGTTGTTTATATTTTATAATACTTTGTTAAAACATACTACTAGCTAATGGCTAACACTTTTTGTCTCTAATTTTTCACAATTTAAGAAATCCCATCCCCTAGTTTTTAGTTTTACTTAGTTTATTTACTTTTTTACTAGTTTCGAGGTGAAGACGAACAAAAAAAAAATAAACACTATTTTCTTGCAGAATGTTAGAGGAGACGATTGCTTTGAATGAAAAGATCGACGAAACAACTGGTAAGTGCCAGTAATACATACAGACATGATTGATCTAAACAGCAAATCTACAAATATGCTATACGCGAAAGTTTGTCTGAGTTTGATACTCTATAACGCCGCAACTACTGAACCGATTTGGCTAAGATTTAAAATGAAGAAAGATAATTTCCTGGATTAACACATAGGATTCTCTTTGCACCGAAAAAATCATGCTTTCCCGAGATTGTGTTACTTTATCTCCACGATTAATAAACCGGTTTAGCTGAAATTTGTGTTGAAAATAGATTATATCCTAGATTAACACATAGGTGCCTAAGTTGCCACGATGTAATCCATGGATTCTCCAAGATTTGCGAAAAACTTATTGTAATGATGGTATTAACGCTTTCACGCAAAAAAAGAATTGTTGTTGTTATTTGGAAAAATAATGTGGAAACCATAATTTTACGTAGACGAAGGGTCTGATACCCTTCGTAACCTATTAGGCTATATTTTATACCCGTATTCTCAGGGGAACTAAACTACGCGGTTGAAACCGCGGGGCGTCAGCTACTCCAATATAGTATAGAAATGAGACCGTAAGTTTCAAAAACTCTTTTCAGAGGAAGTCCGCCTAAGAACAGCCGATATTTTGGATTTGAAAAAGGCACTCCGGGAGGAATGTATCAAGAGTCGCAAATTCTCTGTCGCGTTAGACGCCGCGCGAGCTGAAAGGAATATGCTACACAAGAACTATACCGAAGCGCTCGATGAGATTCAGGATCTTAAGCAGAAGCTAAAGGTAACGAAAGACATCACAGGCACATGATGCTGGTGATGTGGCTGATGCATGCTGCAGGAGGTTAAGGGACTGCACCACCTTCTCAGCATTCCAACTGAACCTCACCTGCTCGCAGTACCCTCTGCTGATTAACGAATGAGGCTTTGACGACCGGCAACTGGCGACAGCCGTTTTAAGACCAGAATGAGGTAAATGTTGCCAGTTTCGGGCAGCAGTGATACTTGTGCAATCAGTCTGATACTGCGATGACCGCCCGCCTACCTAGTGTGCTCATTATGGGCAAATCTTCCTATGAAAAGCGTCAACACGGAGGCTCCCAGTTCCCCTGCTATTCTCGACTACGGTAGCGGTAAGAGAGTAGTGGGAAGAGGCTGGATGAGGAAGGCGGAGGATCGTGTGTGGTGGTGCGCTCTCGGAGAGGATTACGTCCAGCAGTGGATGGATTCAGGCTGATGATAAACCTATGCATCAGGTTGTAGGACGCAGGAAGCGACGTGTTACTAGCATGTCCTAGAAGTGATGCGAATTTTTGACGACCTCTTTTAAGCAGTTGGTAGTTCTCAAAAGAGATGTCCTGATTTCGATTCATAGCAAGACTCAGATATAGGATTCTGTATTTTTTAAATTGGCTGAGGTCTGATTTGGTGGCTACCATTTTTTACTAACTAGAAAGGCCTTATGACTTGAATTCCCTTGTATTTGGCTAAATTTTATATATCTCTAGGGGAAGAAGGGGGAAGCTGTGCCTTAGACACTTTTTTGGCAAGAATAATGCCACGATTCTCTTATCCATGGAATAGGCACGTTGAATTTCCAAATTCTCGTAACTTTCCAAAAATACACTTCTTGGAATCTTAAAAGTTACATCACTTACTTCTCAACAGATGTTAGCGTATCAAATCGAGCAATTGAAAGAGGATATAACCGGCAAAGAGACCGGACTCAGAATGTGCGAAAGTACGCTGTCCAAATGCAACAAGAAGAATGAACAGCTTCGGGCTGAGATACAAGCTGGCATCTTGAAGTTGTCTGAGGCGAAGGCAGAGATCACTGCGCTAAGGCAAGAGGAGGCTCGGCTCAACAGGATCATACAGGTGACAGTTTTACATATAACAGGCTTAAACAATAAGAAGAATGAACAGCTCTTTGCTGAGATACAAGGTGGCATCTTGAAGTAGTCTGAGGCGAAGACAGAGATCACAGCGCTGAGGCAAGAGGAGGCTCGGCTCAACAGGATCATACAGGTGACAGTTTTACATATAACAGGCTTAAACAACAAGAAGAATGAACAGCTTTGCGTTGAGATACAAGGTGGCATCCTAAAGTTGTCCTAGGCGAAGGCGGAGATTGCTAAGCTGAGGCAAGAGGAGGTTCGGCTCAACAGGATCATACAGGTGACGGTTTTACATATAACAGGCTTAAACAATAAGCAGAATGACTAGCTTTGCGCTGAGATACAAGCTGGCATCTTAAAGTTGTCTGAGGTGTAAGCAGACATACTACTTCTTCTTTCTACCACAGAACAGCAAAACGCGAACGGTGGCATCCATATATTGTGGACGTCCAGGCAACTCGTGCGAAACGATTTGCGTCCACATTTCTAATTCGTAAAGCAAAAATTTAGAATGCCCTTCCGGTGTTTCCTGACACTTATTTAAACACCTTCAAAGCTAGAGTGAATAGGCATCTTCTAGGTTAGCGCGCTCCAACTTAGACCGCATTAATGCTTACCATCAGGCTTAATTTTAATCAAGCGCTAGCCTATATTGAATAAAAAAAAAAAAGTTTTATAAGAACTCCTTAACTTTTATTAATTTACATCGATATATTTCGGACTTTTATTCCATGTACTATGCGAAATTAATATTGTTTATATTTAAGCCGTGATACCCCAGTGGATATGACGTCTGCCTCCGATTCCGGAAGGCGTGGGTTCAGATTCGGACCGGGGCATGCACCTCCAACTTTTCAGTTGTGTGCATTTTAAGAAATTAAATATCACGTGTCTCAAACGGTAAAGGAAAACATCGTGAGGAAACCTGCATATCAGAGAATTTTCTTAATTCTCTGCGTGTGTGACGTCTGCCAATCCGCATTGGGCCAGCGTGATGGACTATTGGCCTAACCCTTCTCATTCTGAGAGGAGACTCGAACTCAGCAGTGAGCCGAATATTTTTTGAGAATGATGATGATGATGATATTAAATTTGATATGAAACAAATAGCCTATTGGAAAAAGCACTCGGTCGGTAATACCTAAGGTTAAATAACCAAAGAGCACAAAATCTAATTGCGATTTGCATACGTAGGTAATATAAATCGACAAAATACAGTTATCTAGCTATAATCTCTAGATTTATGATGATTATATTCTCTTTGAAATTAATTAGTGTGAGATAACGCATTGCAGTCGGTCATTAATTTTGTAATTTTAATTTTAAGGTGAAACATATATGAATAAAATTTTACAGAACCCGGCAGTAGATACTCGTAGATCGAGCTTTAGAAAAAGATAATCTGCTTACTTCCGCATAGCAAACAGTTTACATTCACCACTTTTAGGGTTCCGGACAATGATATTAAATACTACTAGATGTTAATTGATTATGAAACACGGCTAAAACTCACGTGATATTAGGTCGGAGTATACCCGACTAGTTTCGAACCCATACGGGGCCCTTAGTCATGAGCTGGTTCTTGCATCGCGGCATAGTCGGGCATACTCCGACCTACACGTGAGTTTTAGCCGTGTATAATATGAATAACGATAACGATAGTTTAAATTCTAAAATTCTAAAACTGTTAGATGTGTTACTAGTGCATGAAAAAGAGGAAATTTATAGTAAACTTAATGTTAATACCTAAATATCATCTACAATGTCGAGTTATTTGTTCAGGAAGTGTAAAAACTGTATATATATAAATATATAATGGAATTAAGGACAAAATTGTGCATGTATGCCCTCAGTGTTGTATTCGGATCACTTTTTGCAGTGATTTTGAGGGGACGTAACCGATCTATAGTATAAATTATCATTAGTTCCGTACGTCAAAGGAAAAAACTACACTATACTTGGATCTCTTTTTAGGGTTCCGTAGTCCACAAGGAACCCTTACAGTTTCTCCATGTCCGTTTGTCTGTCTGTCTGTCCGTCCGTCCGTCTGTCTCTCCGCGGTTTAACGCTGAGACTATTACCACTAAAAAGTTATAAGATACTCGTATGACGGGTCTGCTAACACTATTTTACGATTCTGGGATTTGTTTGTTATCGTTTCAAGTGCTAATTTTTGTTACAATCAGGCCCCTCCCTTTCTCTTCTATAGTCTGGCAAGTTCGTTGATAACACTCCCATGATATGCGGGCGACGGGCGGAAAGACTGTGCAAGTGTGTAATCGTGCGGGGAAGTGAAGTGCATCAGTTGTGTGTTTTTCATTCATCGCTACACGTCCTCCGCCCCGCGCGTAACATCGGGAGAGCTACGAACGTAGTTGCCAAGCTAAACGGCTATTTATGGATATAATATACCTACGTCTTATACAGGAAGGAGACACAGCAAGAGCCAAGCTAATGAAGGAGCTGGAAGGCCTCATCAACGAGCGAGACGTCGTCGGGGCGCAATTGGTGCGGAGGAACGATGAGATCTCCCTGCTCTATGAGAAGATACGCATACTAGAAGTTACCCTACACCGTGGTACGTTATCGACCCTTGTTCGGCTCACTGCTGAGCTCGAGTCTCCTCTCAGAATGAGTGGGGTTAGGCCAATAGTCCACCACTGATAAACAAAGCTAATAATTGATATGCAGACTGTTTGTGACTAACAAAAAGACTGTGCATCATTTTTTTTTAAATCCTCCCCCAAACCTTTAAAAGAGGGAGGGAAATTTTATATGAGACTCTTCGCAGCTTTCAAGGTAGGGAGCTAAAAATTGTTACACAGAGGTAGGTTAGAGGTAGAGTGGGTACATTAGTCAAAACGAAGCTTGACCGAGTCCGCAAGTACATACATATGTCTGTAATTCCGAATGTGATTGATCGTATAGATAGATAAGTATTCCAAAAATCTTGTAGGTACTAAAAGCTTGTTAATTGTAGGTGAACGCCAATATGAACAGAGGGTAGAAGACATTCGTCTGTTGAGACTGGAGATTCTCAGACTGCGCAAAGAGAAGAACTTACTGTCAAAGGGCATCGAGAATATGACTGATTTGAGATTGGAGGTAAGGCGACAGTATTTTCATTTTACATCAGTTTGAAATGCCGATGGACGTTGGGGTCCCAAGGTGCTGGAATGACGATCCCGCACCGGAAAACGCAGTGTTGTTTAACCCCCCACTAGGTGGATTGAAGACATCAAGTGGGTTGCAGGGAGCCGCTGGATGCTGGCGGCTCGAGACCGTTTTGCTTGGTAGTCCAGCAGTGGACGTCCATCGGCTGATAATGATGATGATGATGATGGGTGATTTTTAAACAACCACTAACTAACCACTAACAGATACTTACTAATAATAATGACAGCGCGGCTGTAATGTGCTCTCCGAAGCACAGGTTGTTGCAACAACAATTTCCTCCAGGACTGAGAAATTTTACCGTACATAGTAGGTAATAGCTCTTCCCAGGAGTCGAACCTAGGACCGCGTGATCTGAATTAGACTAACCACTGTACCAAAGAGGCAGTATAATTGAATATTTCATAGTAAACTTTTCTTATTTGTTATTGTCAGGTGTTTAACTTAGAACGTGAGCTTGGGCGGGAGAGATTAAGAGTGCGCGCGCTCGAGCAGGCTTTAGAGACGCCTCTGAACGTGCACCGCTGGAGGAAGCTGCAGGGGACTGACCCCGAGAGCGTGCATCTCACGCAGAAGTTGCGGCTGACGCAGAAGTAAGTATTAGTAAGCGCAGATGTAGATCTCTTTAAGCTCTAGAGACGCCTCTCAACGTGCACCGCTGGAGGAAGCTGCATAGGACTGACCCCGAAAGTGTACACCTCACGCTGAAGCTTAGATTGACATAGATGTCAGCGTTATATATTTTTTTAATTATGTGACTGGCTTGTGTTATGAATCTAGACTAAAATTACGCGTAACATGCATTAAGTACATATCTGGTGAAGACATTTATTGATCTACCACTAGTGGCGAAATTGAAAATATCATCTCGACGGAACCACCATCAAAATATGATGACGATCTAATGTGTTTATACATACTGCGTCCGTAGAATCGATGTTTCATTGTGTTAATATTTACTCAGTCCATTCATTCATTCAGTCACCAGTCAGTTGTTGGTGAATTTGAATGCGATACAAGTCTAAAGGTCAGAGTTTTGTCATGAAGATTTCCCGCATAATTGTGTTCCTACAATTAAACAGAGACGTATGTGCTTGGTCATTAAGCCTGTCAAGAGTCGGCTTCAAAATCTTGACACAAAACCTTTGTAGAAAGAACCACTCATTATTTGTCAAAGCTTTAACGTACTGACAACTGGCGCCCGCAACTTTGTCCGCGTGGAATTCAGTTTTTCACAAATCCCACAGGAACCATGGTTTCTTTCGAGATGAAAGAAACCATGCTCAAAATGCTTCAAATTTCAGCCAAATTATCGTAAAATTGTCAAAGTTTCATACAAACTTTCATCCCCTATTTTATGCCTTGGGGGTAGAATTGATCAAAATCCTTTCTTAGCGGATGCCTACGTCGTAACATCTACCTGCATGCCAAATTTCAGCCCAATCCGTTCAGTGGTTTGGGCTGTGCGTTGATAGATCACTATGTCAGTCAGTCACCTTTGAGTTTTATAAGTATATTTAGATGCTCTTAGACAAATGGTTTTTTTATTCATTACAAGTTAGCCCTTGACTACAATCTCTTCTGATGGTAAGTGATGATGTAATCTACGATGGAAGCGGGAACTTGTTAGGAGTAGGATGATATCCACACCCTTTACGGTTTCAACACGACATCGTACCGCAACGCTAAATCGCTGGGCGGTACGGCTTTGCCGGTAACTTTGGGTGGTAACTAGCCACGGCCGAAGACTCCCACCAGCCAGACCTGGTCCAATTAAGAAAACCTTAATCAGCCCAACCGGGAATCGAACCCAGGACCTCCGTTTTGTAAAACCGCGCATACCACTGCAACACGGAGGCCGTCATGTTTTATCATAATGTTCATCATTATCGGCTTATTTTACCGACAACAGGGCCTCCCTGCTTATACAACAGGATATCAGCGGCGAAGAGACCATACACAGGCCGATTCCCGCCGAGTTACCTTTAAAAAATCCATGTCTTTTTTTTTTTTATTCTTTACAAGTTAGCCCTTGACTACAATCTCACCTGATGGTAAGTGATGATGCAGTCTAAGATGGAAGCGGGCTAACTTGTTAGGAGGAGGATGAAAATCCACACCCCTTTCGGTTTCTACACGGCATCGTACCGGAACGCTAAGTCGCTTGGCGATACGTCTTTGCCGGTAACTTTGGGTGGTAACTAGCCACGGCCGAAGCCTCCCACCAGCCAGACCTGGACAAATTAAGAAAATCTCAATCTGCCCAACCGGGGATCGAACCCAGGATGTATGCATGTATACATTTGACGGTCTCCGTGGCGCAGTGGTATGCGCGGTGGATTTACAAGACGGAGGTCCTGGGTTCGATCCGGATGTCTCCATGTGTGGATGTATGAAAAACCGTAGTTTGTATCAAGCGGTATGAATTTCCTTTCCTTTGAGACGGCTTACTTTCGTCAAAACTCTACCCTTCGCCACTGCAGGATATGGAGCTGTGACTCACCACGCATCTCTCGTAATATTTTCTCGTAAGCTATGTCAGCTCAGTACGAACCATTATTAACCCATATCCGGTACACTGCTGAGTTCAATTCTCCTCACAGAATGAGAAGGGTTATGCCTTAGGTTAGGTGTTAGACACGTGATATTTAATTTCTTCAAATGCACACAACTGAAAAGTTGTAAGTGCATGCCCCGGATCGGATTCGAACTCACACTATCCGGAAAGGTCATATCCATTGGGCTATCACGGCTCTTAATTAATTTGTATAGATACAATTAGAGACACTGTCATCATCCGTATTATATTTATTTTGAAAAAAAAAAATTTTTTTTTTGTTTGTAAATTTCAGAAAAGTCCTTGCCCAGAGTGAAATGCTTGTTTTGAAGGATCGCGAGCTGAAAGAGACGAAAAACTTGTATACCGCCGTCAAGGACATGCTAGCTTTACAACCGAGTCCAGAAATACAGGCAAGTCATCATTTTTTTTTTCTCTCTATTGTAAAGTACCAATTTGTATGCAGGCGGCTCAGTATCGTGATGTTTGGAAGTCTCTACAAAAGGCCTATGTCCTGCAGTGGACGTCCATCGGCAAGACATACCGTCAAGCGAGTTGGCGTTCCGGTACGACGCCGCGTAGAATCCGTCGCGAGATATGGGTATAAAATAAACTTGTTACAATTACAATCTAAAAGCCGATTTTAGCAGAACAGAGTTGCCGGTGTTGGTACACCCCCGTGCCTCGCAGAGCACGTAAAGCCGTCGGTCCTGCGTCTGATCTCTCACCGATCGAGTCGGTCTGCCGTCGAATCGGACTATGAGAGTGAGGGAATAGAGAGTGCACCTGTGCTTGCGCACACACTTGTGCATTATTATACACATACAATATAACGGCCTCTTTTTGACGGCCTCCGTGACGCAGTGATATGCGCGGTGGATTTACAAAACGGAGGTCCTAGGTTCAAACCCCGGCTGGGCAGATTGAGATTTTCTTAATTGGTCCAGGTCTGGCTGGTGGGAGGCTTCAGCCGCTAGTTACCACCCTACCGGCAAAGACGTACCGCCAAGCGATTTAGCGTTCCGATACGATGGCGTGTAGAATCCGAAAGGGGTGTGGATTTTCATCCTCCTCCTGACAAGTTAGCCCGCTTCCATCTTAGACTGCACCATCAGGTGAGATTGTAGTCAAGGGCTAACTTGTAAAGAATTAAAAAAAAATACAATATAACATAAACGAACTTTATATCAGTTCAATATTATCATACATTTTTCAGCAAACGTTAAACAGAACGCAAAGGGCTCTCACACAAAGAACGGCCAAAATGAAATGTCTCATTGCAGGTAAGAGAACGAATATATTATTTAGAAATAAATATCATTGACTATCATCATTAGGTATCATTATCAACTCATATTCGGCTCACTGCTGAGCTCAAGTCTCTTTATCAGGCTCAGAATGGGTTAGGTCAATAGTCCACCACGCTGGCCCAATGCGTATTGACAGACTTCACACACGCAGAGAATTGAGAAAATTCTCTGTTATGCAGGTTTCCTCACGATGTTTTTCCTTCACCGTTTCACACGTGATATTTAATTTCTTAAAATGCACACAACTGAAAAGTTGAAGGTGCACGCCCCGAACCGGATTCGAACCTACACCCTCCGGAATCGGAGGCAGAGGAGATCGTTGACCATACAACCTGAGTTTTACAGTTTTTTTTAGAATGATTGGTTTGTTTGTTCGTTTTTTTGCTTGTTAAGCTTGTTGGTAACAGAAAAAAATAATACAGCTTCAAATGTTACTTCACCGCTTCGGTATGCTGGCGAACATTTTGCTATAGAAGAGTGATGAAAAAAATGTATTTTTCTTGAAAAAAAAACACACTTTTGTCAAGCTAATTATTTAACCAGATCCTTATTTAAACATCATATTATCATCTCCATATACTTTTATACGGGGGTTTACCTGGGTTCCCTGGGCCGGCGTTGTATGGGCCGGTGGCATTCCTTTTTGCCCTTACCTCCCAATTCTTTTTTTTTATTCTTTACAAGTTAGCCCTTGACTACAATCTCACCTGATGGTAAGTGATGATGTAATGTAAGATGGAAGCGGGCTAACTTATTAGGAGGAGGATGAAAAATTAAGAAAACCTCAATCGACCCAGCCGGGGATCGAACCCAGGACCTCTGTCATCAAATCCACCGCGCACACCACTGTGCCGCGGAGGCCGTCGTTTATGTATTTATCTCTCACTAGCGGACGCCCGCGACTTCGTCCGCGTGGAAATTGGTTTCCACAAAACCCGCGGGAACCATGGATTTTTTCGGGATGAAAAGTAACCTATGTGTTAATCCAGAGCAAAATTTATTTCCATTCCAAATTTCAGCCAAATCGCTTCAGTAGCCGCAGCGTAAAAGAGGAACAAACATACTTACACACTTACACACAAACTTTCGCCTTTATAATATTCATCATCAACATCATTATCAACCCATATTCGGCTCACTGCTGAGCTCGAATCCTCTCAGAATGAAAGGGGTTAGGCCAATAGTCCACGCTGGCCCAATGCGTAATGACAAACTTCACACACGCAGAGAATTGAGAAAATTCTCTGGTATGCAGGTTTCCTCACGATGTTTTTCCTTCACAGTTTGAGACACAAGATATTTAATTTTTTAAAATGCATAGTCCACCTCGCAGGCCCAATGCGGAATTACAGACTTCACACATAATATTAGTGTGATTATATCTCTCACTCTCTCTTCTATCCACCTTTCATACGTTCAGAGCTGAGTATGCGCGAGCGTCAAGTAGCAGATCTCAGGTTAGAGCTCGACCGCGGGAACAGCGAGCTGGCGTCCTTCAAGCAGAAGTACTACGAGATGAAGCGAGCCCTCGACGCTGAGGAGGTCCGGCGTCTGCGAGTGCCGACACCGGTCACGCCCAACACCGCGGAGAAGTCTTAGATGACGGTTCACACATTTGCGACTATAGGCCACCATTCGGACTAGCGTTTTTTTAACGTGCGTTAAATAAAGCGTCGCGTTTTTAAAACGCTGACTTGTGAATTTGGGAATGCATTTGTTCTATTTGAACGAATTTTCAACGTCCGTTAAAAAAGCGCTCGTGCATTGTTAATACTGTTCGAGTACAAATCTTTGATTTGCGGAAGATTGTCTTTGGTTATAATTGTAAAGTACACAGAGAGGCTTTTATGGGACGAAATTGTGTGTGCAATATGCAATAGCAGAAACATTTTTGTAAATCAGCATCTGTCTTTGATAGGATGCTGAGCAACGGTTTGTTGGTAAATGGGCTCCTCTGCTGTGCTGACATCCTGTTAGCTTATACAAAAAGGTGTTTGTGCTGGTGTAAGGACCTTCGTCCTTACTATAAGATAAGCAAATCACTGGCTCATTCCTACATACATGAGATAGTGTATGTAGTATTGTAGGTATCTATTTAGTAGACACAAACACTACAGCTGGTAACTGATCTACATCCCAAGCCAAACTGATTTCTTGAGGTAGATTAACTATTGGTCTAAGATCATCCACGTATGTGAAGTTTGCCGATCCGCAATGGGCCAGCGTGGTGCACTAAGGCTTAGCTCCTCTGATTCAGAGAGGAGACTCTTGCTCAAACTAGTGAGCCGAATGTGGATTAATAATGCTACATAAACGATGTTAATTTTAATGAACTTCGATTATTAATGAACTTTAAAACAGACTTTATTGGTCATCGAACTACTACTGTTAAGCCAAATGGAATTTGAATGCGCAAAATTTTTCAAAATCGATGTGAAAATGTGGTCGTTTTTGGAAGCGCATGTAAACGCGTATATGCGCGCCTTTTGGCACACGCTCAACTCGTACGAGCGTTGACGCGCTTCTAAGTTCGTATATGTTGTGTTGATGGTGACACGACATATAAATATGCCGGTTTACGCGAGTCCGATTTCTGAAACGCGTAATGTAGCGCGCGTGTAAGCGCGTATGCTGAAACGACCACATACGCGCAGAAAATACGCTAGTCCGAAATCACTTTATGTACCTAGGCGTATTTTACACGTCTACGTAATAGGCACTTATGGTAAAGTTTTCTAATTCGGATCTTGAACAATAGATCGATAAGGAAAAAGCTAATAAATCAACCAACAACCTTTGAGTATTTTTTTTAAATAAGTATTTTTGAATAACATTTTTGTGAGGACCATTCAATGTATTTGAAATAATGTAATACCAAAGACTGATTTTTATAGTTATTTTATTAAGAGTGCAATATCTTGATCTCCCTAAATAATATTGTTGTATTTTGTTTTCTATACAAACTATGTACAAAAATAATGTTGCCAAGTGTACAGTTAAAGGGATGATGATAGTTTTTTAATTTGTATATAAATTAAGAGTATGCTAAAAGTAAAGCAATTTTGTAAAAGGAACAGGGTATCTGCGATCATTACTTTCGGAGCTACAGGGATTTACAGGGTCAGATTTGCGGCGCCGCCGCGGATCCCTGAAAAACGCCCCATACAAAATGATACGATTTAATGACGTCGTAGGTCATAATGATCGTTAGTTTTGTATGGGCGATCAAACAAAATTACTAAAATTTTTGTTATTTGTGCGTTTATGTTTTATAGTTCATTTTTTAAAAAATGTCACATTTAATGTAAGAAGCTAAAATTGTATGAATTTTCATCTAATTACGATAAAAGATTAATAATAGATTTGAAATTTTATAATCTTATTTATTTTGCAAATAACCAAACAATCTTTGCTTTTTATGTATAAATTATTTAACATTGACCTTATTTACCCGAATGTATCATAAAAATCAATATATTCAAACCTAGTCATCATCCCCATTAAACAATTTTTTGAATTTTTCTTTATTGTTTTATTTTATAAACACCCTATGTAGGGACCTACTCTTGTGAAAATCGTTTGGCCATACACAGTAGCACCATCAAGTAATATTTGCTTGAATATTTTATTGAGGCGTTATTGTATTTTCTACTACGAATTCGTATACGTCTTTAATTCAATTTTTTACAAAATCCGCGGAAACTATGTATTGTTTTTGGAATAAAAAGTAATGCAGCCTATAAATGTGGCTTCATAACCTGTACTGCTTACCAACAAAGAAATTAGAAATGAAGGTAGAAAACACATGTCATTTCATAACTTATTTATTTTAAATTATGTATGGTTGATTTATAAAATGTTAAATAAAATATATTAACCATATCTTATTGTTCTAAGCTTATTAATCAAATTTATTTTCATTAATTTAAGAACAAGAATACTTATAATTATTATTAGGTGTGAAACGACTAGTGATTTATACCCTCATTTTAATTTGTTTGTTGGTAAAAAGTATTCATCAAGAAAGGCTGTAGTATAGAAAATAAGAGAAATTACTATTAAATTTCATAATTTATTCAATCATAAATTTGACAAGTAGGGACACTTGGTTATAAATATCTAAAAAGATAGAAAAACTTTCTTGGAACATAAAAAAGGAAAATAAACATATATTTACATTCACGGTGCTACCTATTTATTAATGTAAATATTTATTCTACTACGTGCTATTACAGCAAAGACACTAACAAAGTTTTTTTATTCCTTATACATATTAATCAGGAGAGTAAAATATGACCACGAAGTCCTGAGAATCTGAAAGAGAGCAGGTTAAATTTATTTATTTATTTTAAACAGGACACCAACAGGTTACAATAAAATCTTATAAAAAAATATAAAGAAATATATAAATTACAGCAATTATTGTAGAACCACTTATTGGTTGTCACAAAATGCACTAAGGATAAGGATAAGGCCTAGTTCGCACTACTCCAGTAATCCAGCCGAGTACAAACGATTTTTGGGCGGTAAAACCAAAAATCGTTGGCACCCAACTAAAATTAATACAAAATTCTAATGTACAAAGAACAATATTAAATTTAGATTAAAGTTAAACTATATGTAAAACGAAATATATATATAGAACGAAAAACAAAAACAAAACACTACTTAACTCTAGGTAAAGAAGATACAAAGTCTAAATCAGGATTTGCAAGATTTTAACCAGGGGTTGAACAACTTGTATAGCTAAATGCCGAAGTCTGGCACATAAAGGTAAGGTATTTTATTTATATACTACTGGAAGCCCACGACTTTGTCGGCCCTTAAACCTCCTTAATCTCGCAGTGGTATGCGCGGTGGATTTACAAGATTGAGATTTTTTTAATTGGTCCAGTTCTGGCTGTTGAAAAACGCCCGTGGCTAGCTACCACAATACCGACAAAGACGTACCGCCAAGCGATTTAGCGTTCCTGTACGATATCATGTTGAAACCGAAACGGGTGTGGATTTTCATCCTCTTCCTAACAAGTTAGCCCGCTGCCATCTAGATTACATCGTCACTTACCATCGGGTGAGATTGTAGTCAAGGGCTAACTTGTAAAGAATGAAAAATAACAAAAAATCCATAGAATTATAAGGTACCGAATTGTAAATCTATAAAAAAAAACACTATAAACATACGAGTACATACTTGAATCCATAAATTTACGATTCGGTACAATGAGACTCAAAATATAAAAGACAATCAACAATTCATATAGATTTATAGCAATTCATCACAAGCACACTTGACTATTACTCTTTATATAGCAATTGCTAATTAGCTGTTATAGTTTTCCTTGTAATTTCATTATATAATTAAGATATTCACCTACCGTTGCGTAACTTGCCAAAGAAATAACAGAAAATCCGTAAGTTGTTATGTGAACCTCCTTTTGTGCCCTGCAAAAAAAGCTTTATTAAAACTGCTGTATTTACTCTGTACCTACTTAAATCTATTGTATTGGTAGGAAAGAAAAGAAAGACTTTCGACTGTGCTTTACGGGTCTTAAAGTTCTTTGGCCATATCACCAGAAATCATGATTCAATAGAGCGGTTGGTAGTGCAAGGCCATGTCCAAGGCAATAGATCCAGAAGCCCATATCCAACTAGCTGGACGGATTTAGTTAAGGCTGCTACACAGTCATCTTTGGTGGAGTGTACTCAAAATGCAGCCATTCGCCAAAAATGGAGGAGCATTGCACAGAAGGCTTCGCTCATCGCTGCAACCACGACCACTCTGCCAAGAGTGTAAGATTAAGAAGAAGAAGAATTGGCAGGAATGAACATGAGCTGACAAACTCTCATAAAATGATGGTCTAGTCATCGCAGGTTGACGGATCCGGTCTGGGATTCCCCGAACGTTGAATTATTTCCATACCTTTTTCAGCACACTTTTCTTTCTTCTTGCTTTCAGCACATTTTTTTATGTCTGGTGGTAGCTCAGACCAATTATAATGCACACAAAAGAGTAGAAAATAAATGAGGGCGCTGTAGTCACTTATTGTCGTTAATAGGGTAACCCTGTGTACGGTGACCAATGATAATTATATACTATAGATCGGTTACGTCCCTACAAAATCACCGCAAAAAGTGATCCGAATAGGCTACGAAACTGTCTGTCACAATTTTGTCTTTAATTCCATTATATATTCTGTTTTGTTTCATTCTTTGTTTGATTGAACGCGCTAATTCTCAGGAACTACTGGTCCGATTTGAAAAACTCTTTCAGTGTCCCCGTATTCCTACGGGAACAGGATTTTTTATTCTTTACAAGTTAGCCCTTGACTACAATCTCAGCTGATGGTAAGTGATGATGCAGTCTAAGATGGAAGCGGGCTAACTTGTTAGGAGGAGGATGAAAATCCACACCCCTTTCGGTTTCTACACGACATCATACGGTACGCCTTTGTCGGTAGGATGGTAACTAGCCACAGCCGAAGCCTCCCACCAGCCAAAACTCTACTATGACATAGTAATGATCTATGATAAATCTTTTTTTTTTTTAAGTTAAAAAAGTTTACCTGTGTATCATTATTAGAATGGACTTCTTTGTTTTATGCGTAGCAGTATACCAGCCGCAGTTGTACAGCGCCTCACCCACACCGGTGCTCTACAAAAACCAAAATTGCATATCAAAAATCAAAATAAATCAAAATATTTTTAACCTTACAAGTTGATGCATGAGAATACTCTTAATTTATATACAATTTAAAAAACTGTCATCATCCCTATTCCCTATTAAAAATATGACATTCGGGAGTTTTTCAAAATTATCAATTTTGTTATTTTCAGTAACGATTTAAATCAACACAATACTGGTTGAGAAATGACAGTGTATAAAAAAAATAAACGACACTTACTGTATCCATTAATCTCTGTCCGTACCAACACAGAATAAACGTCTGTGATATTGCAGTGGTAAAAAATATTTTGTATATAAACTCGTTCCATTTCTCGACAAACTGTAACAACAAATGGAAATGCTAATGCATTCAGCATTTTATTTTTTACTAGCGGACGCGGGAACCGATGTAAACTTTCAACCCATATCCCCCCCCCCCTTCTATTTATATTTATTTATTTATAATATAGTTCACTAATCTATACTAATATTATAAAGCTGAAGAGTTTGTTTGTTTGTTTGATTGAACGCGCTAATCTCGGGAACTACTGGTCCGATTTGAAAAATTCTTTCTGTGTTAGATAGCTCATTTATCGAGGAAGGCTATAGGCTATATATTATCCCAGTATTCCTACGGGAACGGGAACCACGCGGGTAAAACCGCGCGGCGTCAGCTAGTCGTTTATAAGATCTGCAAATATGCTCGAGTGGGGTCTCAAATGAAAGCGCACTGAAAGAGAATATTCAAAAGTCAAAAGTCAAAAAGTCAAAATGCATTTATTTCAATTAGACTTAGTTTACAATCACTTTTGAAAGGTCAAGATTATGTCTTAATTTAATTTAATTTAAAACTAAAGTTACGAGGGTTCCAAACACGCCTTGGTGAGAAGAGCCCACAACAAACTCAGGCAAGGTTTTTTTTGTTTACCATCATTTTACAAACTTATTTAAAACTAAGCACACAGTCGCATATTACACTTTAACGCCAAGCTTTTTATCATTGATATAATCATCAACACTATAATATTGAGGACTTGATCGAGAGTGTGATTAATAAAATCATGACCGTCGGGGGTTTTTCAAAATTGTAATGTAATTTATACTCACAGCAACACAAAAAAGACAAAAGCAGATGATAACCGAACTGTTCATGAAGTTAACGAGCAGTGAAAATGTGTACATATTCTCTATGTCACTGGATAATCTGGAAAAAATCAATTAGACATTTAGCAAGGCAATAAAAAGTTAAATATTTTTTTACATGTCACGTAACGGATACGATGGGCGACCGGTCGTCCATTTAGGAGTCAAGAGGTTAAGTATGCTCCATATGAGCATGCTTATCATCAGTTTACATTTGGTAGCAATAAGCATGCTATTTTTAAGCATGATCCTGAATAAGCATGCTCAAAGCAAACATTCCAATTGCACATGCTAATTTGTATTTGTCGCTCTCTGTCTATAGTGTTAGACAGAGAGAGATGAAAGTGAAGAAAATACATAATAGCAATGCTGATAGACTAACATACTCTATAAGCAAACCTGTTCAGACGCGCTAAAAGTACGCCCCCTTCCGCCTGCGCAGCAAGTATCATGCTCATAAATTGCACGGCTGTTGATTCTTGAGCAAGCTCGAAATAAGCATGCTCATTAATAGCTATATTATATTAATATATATGAGTTAAGTTTACCTGATCAATGCTCGATGCCTTTCTATTATGAAGACCAGTTCCTCCTCAATTCTTTTGTCACGATCATTGTCATCAATAGAAGAAGGATTGTTCTCTATTTCCAGTTGCTGCTTCTTACTGACTTTGGCTGAACACAAAGTGATGAAAAAAAAACGTTATTTAGCGAAAGTTCAAATTAACACAACACCGGTTTTGCACCGCCTTCAAACTGATCATCAGTTAGAACATAATATGATAGATAGAACTTAATATGATGTTATTTTTCACTTTTTAGTTTAGTCAGTGTGTTTTATGTTTTTGAAGTCAGTTGAATTTTTTTTATGATAATTATATTGTAGAGGTAAGTGGATTTTCTTGTAAATTGATAAGCCGCAAATTTAGTTTTACTTGATAAGTAAGTTAAGTAACACTTAGGTGGTAAAACTGACCCTAAAAAAAACATCATCATATCAGCCGATGGACGTCCACTGCAGGACATAGGCCTTTTGTAGGGACTTCCAAACATCACGATACTGAGCCACCTGCATCCAGCGAATCCCTGCGACTCGCTTGATCAGTCCACCGGGGGTCGACCAACACTGCGCTTAATGCGGGGTCGCCATTCCAGCACTTTGGGACCCCAACATCCATCGAACTTTATTTTTTGTAAAGGGTAAATACATACCAAGTGGATATGTCTCGACTAGTTGGTCGTCTATGGGGACATGAAACAGTTTGTCAATCCGGACTAATAATAGAGCAAACTGAGTCGTGATGTGACTCAGGCATACGATGAACAACAAGTCCCCTGCCATCATGGAAAGCGCTGAAAGAAAACCTGAAACGACGGTATACACAATGATATTAAATACTGTTAGATGTGTTACTAGCGCATGAGAAATGAGGCGCTCAAAAGAGGAAAATAGTCAACTCAGTGTTAGTTGTGGTCTACAATGAACGTTATTTAAACAAATAATACCTAAATATCGTCTACAATGTCCAGTTGTGTGTTCAGGAAGTGTAAAAACTATATTTATGTCGGAGGATTAGATAATCAAGGTACCTACCTTAGAACGTAGGTCTAGGGTTCAATCCACGGCAGGGCCAATTCAAATTTTTCTTAATTGGTCCAGGTCTGGCTTGTGGGAGGCTTCGGCCGTGGCTAGTTACCACCCTACCGGCAAAGACGTACCGCCAAGCGATTTAGCGTTCCGGTACGATGTCGTTTAGAAACCGAAAGGGGTGTGGATTTTCATCCTACTCCTAATAAGTTAGCCCGTTTCCATTTCAGATTGCATCATCACTTACCATCAGGTGCGATTATAGACAAGAGTTAACTTGTAACGAATAAAAAAAAATTAATAATAAAATGTGAATGTGTGTGTATATTTTCTCATTACTCTGTTAATTGATGCGACCGATACGCATGATGTGGATCTGTGGATGCCTACATAAGTTATTATATAAATATAAACTTTATTTATGGCATAAGCGCTATTTAAAAAATAATTAACCGACACTTACAATGGCAAGTCATCACAAAAAATACAATCTCAAAGAGATACTTTATATCCTGGTACGGATCGAACGGCAACCAATAACCGAACGGTAGAATGAACTGGACATCGTAACCAAGCCAACTTTTTATATACACGAAGAGAACTGGCAGGATGAATATGGAGCCGAGCATCATATTGCAGGAGAAGTAAGCTGAAATACAAATAAAGAGTTCTTTAGTGTAGTTGGTATTGATCTGTAATGTTAACAGTCAATAAGACCAAAGAGAATATAGTCAGACTCAAAAGTGCTGGAACAGGGCCGTAAAGCGTAAATTTATAAAAAACCGGACAGTGTGAAACGGATTCGCCTACCGAGGGTTCTATACAAAATTTATTTCATAGATCGATCACAAATATACATATAATTAAAAAGTTGTTTCAGATTGTGCTAACTTGGACCACTGACCTGTATTACACGATTTAATTAAAAAAGTAGTAGAGGTTTTAAGTTTTTCCGGAACGCATATATTTCATCAGTCATCATAATCATCATCATCATCACGGTGTTATTTTTCGCTTCTTAGAGTAATGCACCTTTGAAGTCAGTTATTTTTTTGGTAAAAAAGATTTTATAAATCTATAAGTTCATGGAAAATGTCCAAAGAATTTACCGTCCAGGAATTCACTAGATAAAACATTGACAGACGGACAGACTGATATCAAAGCAATCGTTAAGGGTTTTGTTATTTTCATTTCAAAGTTCGAAACCCTAAAAACTAATTGACAAAGTAGACAATACCTTTTCAGTTGTGTGCATTTTAAGAAATTAAATATCACGTGTCTCAATCGGTGAAGGAAAACATCGTGAGGAAACCTGCATAACAGAGAATTATCTTAATTCTCTGCGTGTGTGAAGTCTGCCAATCTGCATTGGGCCAGCGTGGTGGACTATTGGCCTAACCCCTCTCATTCTGAGAGGAGACTCGAGCTCAGCAGTGAGCCGAATATGGGTTTATGAAGAGACAATACCTCTCACAAGTAGTTTGAGCTGGTTCAACGCAGTACTGAGTACCTCGTGCTCATCCTGAGGTATCTGTCCGTGGGGCCACATGTCTCGTAGCTCAGAGACCAGGTTTTCAAACACGGACCTGTTCATCTTAATCTTGAGCGCTTTTGCCAGGGCTGTTGGGCAATGATCAGTTATTAGGGAAACTTATCATCATATATATATATATCATCAAATCATTGGTGATAGCCCAGTGGAAATGACCTCTGCCTCTGATTTCGGAGGGTGTGGGTTCGAAACCAGTCCGGGGCATGCATCTCCAACTTTTCAGTTATGTATATTCTAAGAAACTCAATATCACGTGTCTCAAACGGTGAAGGAAAAACATCGTGAGGAAAACTGCATACCAGAGAATTTTCTTAATTCTCTACGTGTGTGAAGTCTGCCAATCCGCATTGGGTCAGCTTGGTGGACTATTGGCCTAACCCCTGAGAGGAGACTCAGCAGTGAGCTGAATATAGGTTGATATTGATGTACACACGCCTTTATCTACGTCATTATACATCCGTTTGGCTACATCATTATCCATCCGTTTGGCTACGTCATTATTATAAGAATAAGGGACACATTTTAAGATCTATTTACAAAAGAAATATTATTGACTCCGAAAATATTATTTTAAAACACATGTTCCTTGAACATTTTTAATTAATTTTTATTAAAGAATATATTAACCTTAGAGTTATGGGAAATACTCCAGAGCACCCTGTATCAAAACGGTAAGCCTGGTCACTAAAAATAAAAAAATCACGAAATATCGAAAACCTATTGAGGTAAAAAGTATAAAAAGGTAATTTGGCAGAGAGGTAGTTGATAATTAGTAGACGTCCGATAAGAACGGATATTGCGACAGTGCCGGATTACGGAGATCTAAGGCCGGCCCGGGGCATGCACCTCCAACTCTTCAGTTGTGTTCATTTTAAGTCCATTAAATATCACGTGTCTCAAACAGTGAAGGAAAAACATCGTGAGGAAACCTGCATACCAGATAATTTTCTTAATTCTCTGCGTGTGTGAAGTCTGCCAATCCGCGTTGGGCCAGCGTGGTGGACTATTGGCCTAACCCCTCTCATTCTGAGAGGAAACAGGAGGACAGTGAGTCGAATATGGGTTGATGATGATGAAGGGCGGTTGAAGTCAGGCGTCCACTAGTAGGTACGTAAAGCTTGCACTGACCGACGAGGAGGTACCCCACGCACGGCATCATGGTGAAAAGGTCGAGGAAGCTGCCGTCAGCTGCCGTCTGGAGCATGTTAATAGCTTCTAGCGTCATCGCCACCGTAACATTGAGGAACACGAACCAGAAGTATATGTTCCAACAGGTGCTGCGAACATCAGGCTGATATTATATCTATACTAATATTATAAAGCTATTATAAAGATACCGAAGATATCTCGGACGTCAGCCTATACGAGATTAGTATGGCTCTCAAGCACCTGAAGAACAATAAGGCGCCAGGTGAGGACGGAATCACAGCAGAACTGAAAGCGGGTGGAAAACCGATACTTAAAGTCCTTCAGCGATTGTTCAATTCTGTCATTCACGAAGGCACGACGCCTGAGGCGTGGCATAGGAGCGTGGTGGTTCTGTTCTTCAAAAAAGGTGACAACACCTTGCTGAAGAATTACAGACCCATCTCGCTGCTAAGCCATGTTTACAAATTATTCTCGTGAGTCATTACGAATCGTCTCGCTAATAGGTTTAACGACTTCCAGCCTCCCGAACAAGCCGGTTTCCGATAAGACTTTAGTACCATAGACCACATCCGTATGCTTCGGCATTTATAATTACCTCTGAGCACTATGCCGTCTTTTCTGAGCGGTACAGGTGAGTACACGAATAAACGGAATTTCTCAGGTACAAATGATGAATTCCGACTGAGTATTAATGTACAGCTTTGTTACAGTGTTAAAGATGATTACAAATAAATGTCGAAAAACCTAGTGCCGTACTAAAGTACTGGTACCGGAAGTCAGTACAAATTTTTAATTCGTCGACAGTTGCAGACGCAATATAGGTCATTTATTACTGTAAGGCATTTATGTAATTCCTTTTGTACTAATATACAGATACTTTACCCGTAAACTGTATCTCTGATTATCATACAGGTGATGATGATATGAAACAACATAAACTTAAATGATCTTGAGAGTACTTCACAAACGGATAATATTTTCTAGCATGCTGTACATTTTTTTATATTGTACCTTTGTTACGCACCACTAGGCCAAATGACTATAATTTTAGGAAATTAATTATCACGTGTCTCAATCGGTGAAGGAAAACATCGTGAGGAAACCTGCATACCAGAGAATTATCTTAATTCTCTGCGTGTGTGAAGTCTGCCAATCCGCATTGGGCCAGCGTGGTGGACTATTGGCCTAAGCCCTCTCATTCTGAGAGGAGACTCGAGCTCAGCAGTGAGCCGAATATGGGTTGATGACAGTACATTTTTTGTCTAATACATATGGCGTAAATCTCCTCCGAAAAGATTGACTTTCCGGTGACTACAAGACCGCTCTTGACATTATAATATTTTGTAGCCAGTCGTAACACAATGAGGCACTCGAAATAAATTAAGCAACTGCTATTAAAACTTTAATGATGATGATCTAGACTCACTCAACAAACTTGGTGTCAACGAGAGTAGTACGCAATCCAACAATCTTCAATACTATTTTAACGATTGAGTACGTTTCGTCATAGTGATCAACACTACTTTCAAATACCTGAAACATCAAAACATAGGCCTAAGTAGTAAGTACGTGAAAATGACGGTAAAGCATCGATCCCCTATTAAAAAGTAGATGCACAATCAGCGACCAAAGGACGTCCCCACTCAATGAGTGCCAAACAACTTTCTAGCACTCAATTCAAGTAGTCGCATAATTCAATCTTAAACTCAATATTTAAGGTTGAATTTGCTCTGGATTTGGGATTGATGCATATTGGACTATTTAAAGGCCTTTAGTTATAATTTTATTTACCAATCATTCTAAAATAGTCAAAGCAAAATTGGCCAGTTAATAAGTGAAATTCTACTTGATTGTGCGTCCTTTTATTATATGAGATCAATGCGGTAAAGCAAATAATTAATTTTGCATTGGCGTAGGTAAAGTCCGGTCGCTCAGAGATTTTTTGACAGGTCGTGATCGAGCGATGTAACTTCGAACAAGGTTGTTGAACTGCGCTGTTTCAAGGTAATACCAACTGTTTGTCTTTGTAGTGACAAGACAAAATAATTGAGGAGGCAATTATAATTGAATATTTTTGTCCCATTCGATCACGAGCTGTCAGAAAAGCAATCTCTGAGCGGCCGGACATTAGGTATATGAAATACATTCCTTCCTAATTTAACTCAAAAATCTCATATATTTTTTTATTTTTCATTATCAGCCTGCTAAAACTTAAACTAATATTATAATGATGAAAGATTTGATTGTTTGTTTGTTTGCATTGAAGAGGTTCCGAAACTAGTGAACCGATTTGAAAAAATCTTTCACTGTTGGGAAGATACACTATCCAAGAGTACTTTAAGTTATATTTTATTCCCGTATTCTTACAGGACCGGATATCACGAAGGTGAAACTGCTAGTTAATTTGTACATGGTGGTTCGTAAATATTACGACAGGAATCGGACCAGTAATTCCTAAGATTAGCGCGTTCAAACATACAAACAAACTCTTCAGCTTTATAATATTAGTACAAATTTAACATAATAGTTAAAATAAATGAATACCCACATTATCTGGTTTTTTATAACCTACGACTTTAATTTTTGCTTCGGACGTCGCCATGTTGTTCACCAAGTGATTTTAATGTTTTTTTTACTATTTTCTTGAGCTTTTATATAACAACTGGTATAGAAAGGGTGTAACTTACTAACTGAAAAATGGCAATTTCATAATTGTGCATAAATCATAAACAACTTAAGTTGGAATACAAAAATGTCTCTGTAGCTCATCAGTGATTACCCAGTGGACCTCTGCCAAGGCTAGGGCCAAGGGTTAACTTGTAAAGAATAAAAAAAAAACTTTTAACTGACTACTAACTGAGGAGTTGGTGTTGACCTCTGCCTTCATTTCGGATAGCTTAATTTCGAATCCAGTCCGTGGTATGAACCTCCAACTCTTCAATTTGGGCATTTTAAGAAATTAAATATCACGTTTCTCAAACGGTGAAGAATAAACATCGTAAGGAAACCTGAGAATTATCTTAATTCTGGTCGTGTGTGAAATCTGCCGAATAGGGGACATCGTGAGGAAACCTGTATACCTGAGAGTTTTCTTAATTTTCTACTTGTGTAAAACCAATCTGCAATTGGGCCAGCTTGGTGGACTAAGGCCTAACCCCTCTCATTCTGAGAGGAGACTCGTGCTCAACAGTGGGCCGAATATGGGTTGTTAGTGATGAACTTATCAGTAGTAGTGCCAAAGATCCTCCGGGGATATACCACCACCTTGTTTATTTCTATCACCCAACTCAATACTGTTAAGACTTGAAGGCAGTATACACGCCGTTGTAACTAGCCTATGGCGCTTGACACCTTCTTATCATCATAAGCAACCCATATTCGGCTCACTGTTGAGCACAAGTCTCCTCTCAGAATGAGAGGGGTTAGGCCTTAGTCCACCACGATGGTCCAATGCGGATTGGCAGACTTCACACACGCAGAGAATTAAGAAAACTCTCATGTATTACTGTAAAATAACATCATTCACACTTATACCCTTTTTATTCCGATTATCTTTTTATTACTTAACCATTATTATAGTTGTAGGTGTAAAACAACACATTTTAAAAATGCATAAAAAAGTGCATATTAATTAAGCTTGCCGGAGTGGCCATTTTGTTTTTGCATTATATATAATGGAGCTGGGAACTACCGAGAGAAGGTTTAGTTGCGCAGCGCACCTGTGATCGTAATCACAAAGAAATTGTGATAACTTTAAAAAGTATTCTACTTGCTATATAACAAATAAACCACTCAGAAATCCTTATGAATCAGCAATCAGCTATTCACTCACAGTACAAGAGAATACCCCGCACTAGTAAGCGCAGTGTTAGCCGACCCCCCACCAGGTGGACTGACGACATCAAGCAACTCGCAGGGATTCGCTGGAAGCGCCGGCCTGAAGTAAATTTTAAAATGGAGCGAGATTCAAATAAAGCGCCTCTCCTGTTTGCTCCTAATGATATGCTGATAGGTACCTATACCAAATTATGAGTGTAAAGTAAGAATTTTTTTTTCTCTATTGTAAAGTACCAATTTGGTACTTCATAAAATTACGATCTAGCCTACTTATGTGACTAATTAGTAATTTAACTTTAACCTAAACTTATAATATATTAATATTATACTACAATCAAAGAAAATATAATATTATATGGAATAAGCAAAAATAGACGAAGACAATAATGTCAATACTTAAATTAGCTAAACTTATTATAAAAATAAAATATAAGGAAATATATCTACAACTACAAAATTAAAATAAATTAAAATTAAAACTAATACCTAGAAATAATTATCGAAATTTGCCGCCCTTGGTAGGGTGCCCATCACGCAGGCAGCATTCCCGCGCTGAATTGCGATAGAAATTCTTTGCGCGAGAAAGCTGCCCTCCCGAGGATCGCCTGTTGCCTCTCTGAGGCGTTTGCTGATCTCCTTGTGGAGAGTCTGAGCGCTCCTGCCCCACGGACCTAGTGTCTCGACGCCAAACGGGACGAATTCATTATTTAATATTATACTAAGATAATGTCCAATAACTTAATCTTAGTCTTTCACTAACTATTACGTCGTTAGGTCACTTCACCAAAGTAAGAATGGAACGCGAAGATCTCCATACATACTCTATACTCTGGGGTGACCAATTGAAAATCAGTCGCAGTACCGTCCACGGTTGACTAGGATTATCATTTAGGCGGCCTTTAGGATTTGGCGCCTGGAGCGACTGCTCCGTTCGCCGTATGGACGGGTCGGCCCTGTTTGTTAGACTTAGTCAAACTTGCTCGATAGAACGCCTGCTCCTTTTCAATAGTAATCTTCCTCTTCGTAACTCTATGTAATACTTTCCTTACGGTGCACTTCAGGTTTTAATTATTTATTTATGCAACGCCGTGCACCTTTCTGTTGAAAACATTATATAAAATTTACAAAGTTCTTTGTCTGTGTTATTTACAACACTCCATTGTTATAGGTGTCAGGTTATTATTACTATTATTCAAAAAAAGTGCCGTGATAGTCCAGTGGATATGATCTGCCTTCGATTCGAAAGGCATAGGAGAGGGGTTAGGCCAATAGTCCACCACGCTGGCATTTCTTAATTCTCTGCATGTGTGAAGTCTGCCAATCCGCATTGGGCCAGTGTGGTGGACTAGTGGCCTAACCCCTGCTAAGAAGAAGAAGAGGTACGGGGAAAAGGTGATGATGATGTAATTTACAACAGTACCTAATAAAAAACATTTATTTATTTAATTTAATTATTATTAATTAGTACGGACAAATCCAATTACACTAATTAAAAATGTACATAAAAATTAAAAAGAACAAAACACCACAGTAAAAATGGACAAAAATAAGAAAAATTAAACAAAAAACGAATGACATGTACAGATATATCTTATTGACTATCTATACTAATATTATAAAGAGGAAAACTTTGTTTGTATGTTTGTATGTATGTTTGTTTGTTTGTAATGAATAGGCTCAAAAACTAATGGTCCAATTTTAAAAATTCTTTCACCATTCGAAAGCTACATTATCCACAAGTAACATAGGCTAAATTTTATTTTGGAAAAAAATAGGGTTCCGTAAGATATTTGGGTTTTTCGGACACAAGGTGTAAAAAATCTACCAGAAAAGTTACTTATTTTGTGTACGCTGCTTAAACTATAAAAGATAGAACCATTAAATGTTGCAATTAATTGTAGATCTTATAAATATCTACAAAAAAGTCCGCGACACACTATACCAATCTATGTCGAGTGAGGCACTACAATCATTTTTTTATTTAAAAATTTAGATTTTTTGGACGATATTTAAACGAATTTATTTTACTTATTCTATAAATACTTATCAAAATAAATCATTTTATTATAAGTACAGTTTATGTAGATAATGTGGGGTTAGGTAGGGTTTGGATAGGGATAGGGTAGGGATAGGGTTGGATAGGGTAGGAGTAGGGGTAGGGTAGAGGTAGTTGAAAGCTTACATCGAGTTTCACGCGGGCGAAGTCGCGGGCGTCCGCTAGTCTTAACTAAAATAACAATTACAATAATTATAAAACAACGGACAACGAAAACATGGCCAATAAGAATGACTATAGTTTGGCAAGTTCGTTGATAACACTCCCATGATATGCGGGCGACGGGAGGGGAAGGATTGCGTGGGTGTGAAGTCGTGCGCGCGTAGCTGAGGGAAGGAGTATGTGGGTATGAAGTCGTGCGCGCGGGGCATCGCTCTCCCCCTCCCGGCCCCCGCAAACCATCGGGAGTGTTACGAACGATTTTGCCAAGCTATAGCAATTAGCTAGTTTGTGAAATTCGTATAATATGTCAACTGACATACGTAAAAGTTAGTGAAATGGCTTGCTGGTAATATGAAAAGTGTTTTTGTTTTGATCGCAGCGTTCCATAATGTTGGTCACGTTGGAAATCACTTTTCTCGCGATGGACTTTCCTTGTAGTGCCCTTCATTTGCATTTTCTTTTTTATTTCTACCTAGTAGCTACCACGAAATGTGTAGACTTGGGAACATTAAGGAGCCACGATAGCCCAGTGGATATGATCTCTGCCTCCGATTCCGGAGGGTGAGGGTCCGAATCCATGGCATGCACTTCCAACTTTTCAGTTGTGTGCATTTTAAGAAATTAAATATCACGTGTCTCAAACGATGAAGGAAAATCATCGTGAGGAAACCTGCATACCAGAGTTTTTTTTAATTATCTGCGTGTGTGAAGTCTGCCAATCCGCATTGGGTCAGCGTAATAGACTATTTGCCTAACTCCTCTCATTCTGAGAGGAGACTCGAGCTCAGCAGTGAGCCGAATGTGGGTTGATAATGATGATGAAAACATTTCTTCAACGTACCAGCAAGCGTATAGGACGCCAGCAAGCTTTTTTTATTCTTTACTTACGTGTTAAATTTTCCTTGACTACAATCTCACCAGATGGTATATTGCAATCTAAGATAGAATCAGGTTAATAGTTATGAGGAGGATGAAAATCCACACCCATTTCGGTTTCTACAGGACATCAGAACGCCAAATTGTTGGACGGTACGTCTTTGCCGGTAGGGTGGTAACTAATCACGGTCGACGCCTCCCACCAGCTATACCTGGATCAATTAAGAAAACCTCAATCAGCCCAGTCGTTGATCGAACCCAGGACCTCCGTCTTTGTAAATCCACTGCGCATACCACTGCGCCACGGAGGCTGTCAAAGATGGTCCGACGACATCAAGAAGGTATGGGTATGGTATAGCTGGATGAGGAAGGCGAAGGACCGTGTCACGTGTGTAATGGTGCGCTCTCGGAAATACCAGGCCATCGGCCATTCGTCCAGCAGTGGACGATTTAAAAAACTTCTCAGAAGAAAGAAAACCTCAGTGTTTTGTAGCCTGACTCAGAACTCGAACCCAGGCCAAAAATTAATATATTCAAACCTAGTCATCATCCCCATTCTATGCTATTTTTCAAATTTTTCCGATTTTTTAATAGAATAGAATAGAATAGAATCTCTTAATTTGTCCACACACAAGTAATAAAATAAAAATAAACAAACAGAACATACAATACATACAAAGGTTGTGGACAAAAAGGTATCCACCTCAGCACGATGCCACAGCGAGCTGTGGCGCTGGTTTTCGGGTGAAACCTTGTGTCTTCACGGACGTGTCTTAACTTAAAACTTATATATGATAACAAAATTAACATATATGGGAAACTAACATACAGGAAAAATCAAACAATAAATACGAGTCAACCCATAAAGTGAACGATCTGCCACCATAGTATTGTAGTAAGAAGAAAGGAATTAGTATTATGGGTTATTTGTTTGCTGATCCAACAATAAAAGAGCTTAAATTTAGTCTTAAATAACCCAATACGTATATCTCGCATTGGTGGAGGTAAGTCATTCCAACAGGCGGCAAACTTGAAACTACCACGAAACACAGCGCCTTTGTATCGATAAAACTATAAAGGTGTTTCGTAATCGACCTGTTGTCCGGTATCCACCTCAATTTCTTTACAAGGTTAATCGATTTGAAAAATTCTTTCACTGTTGGAAAACTATACTATCTCCGAGTGCTATATGCTATATTAAATAACCATATTTTTACAGGAATGGGAACTACGTAGAAACGGCGAGGTTCTGCTAGGTTTTTAAAAAGATCTCTGTATTAGCCGGGCTTCTAAGTTATCGAAGTAGTTACTCGTAAGCACTTCGGTCAGGCGTGACGATTGAAATATTAATGATATTTATGGCATTTTTAACTCCCGACGCAAAAAGAGGGGTGTTATAAGTTTGATGTGTCTGTCTGTCTGTTAGTTTGTCTGTGGTACCATAGCTTCCGAATGGATGAAGCAATTTTAATTATTTTTTTTATCAAAGGTGACTTTACGGGCGAGTGTTCTTAGATATTAGTTAGCTGAAAATCGGTTAAGCCATTTAAAAGTTGTGGGGGTTGAAAGTGGGGAAGAATAACCGAATGTATGCAAATATACTCGAGTGGGGTCTCAAATTAAAGTGCACTGAAAGAGAATATTGATTACTTGATCGAGAGTGTATTTAAAAATTTCATGATCATCGGGGTTTTTTTTTAATTTTCGATTTTATGTTATTCATTAAATAATCGGTTGTCTGTAAAGTCGGTTTGCTGACGATAGTTGAACGTGACAACGTCATTAAATGGAATGGTTGCATTTTTCAAAAGAAAATGTTCGTTTTCCTAAAATACTGTTTAATAATCTTCATAGACCAGAATATACTTTATTTCTTGTAAAAAAAAGTTGGCAACCCTAGAGCGATGGAACGACGCATGACGCCATCTTTTTTCGAGTAGGCAACCGGCTCCATCGAATTATAAGCCGTTGTCACGTCAAATAATCCCCGGATCCTGAAATAATATCCCAACCCAAGATATAATAAAACCTTAGCCATACAATACGAAGCCGCGTGTGATAACCACTGTACCAAAGAGGAAGTTATTCATTTTGTCAGCCATTATAATTTTCGCTGTCATAACCAAGCCTCTTAGAGGCTTAATAAAAATAAAAAATAATTATATCGACGTAATTGAGCCCAAGCACGAAGACAAGGGCACCGGCACTTTGAGTATCAGAACATAATTCGCTTTGCTCAGTAGAACAAAAGCCTGCAATTGCTAGACTTACCTAATTTAATTAAAATTTGATAAGTTACCTATACCCTTACCTTACCTTAACAACCGATAGACGTCCACTGCTGGACATGCCTCTTGCATGGACCTCCAAGCACAACGGTCTCGAGCCGCCAGCATCCGCTTGATATTTCCATCACCTTGGGATCTCAACGTCCATCAGCTCTTCGAACTACGTGGCCTGCCCATTGCCATTTCAGCTTCGCGACTCGTTGAGCTATGTCAGAGACAGTGGTTCGTCTGAGGATCTCCTCATTCCTGATTCGATCACCCAGAGAAACGCTCGCTCCATTGCCCGCTGACTGAGTTTGAGCTTTCTAATAAGGCCATTAGTCTGCGAGCAAGGTATAGGTACCAGTACTTATATTCCTACCATAATAATATGCTCCATATAATTTTTCGACCACAGCGGCCAATCTCATGTTGAGATTAACCATATACGCAGGATATATTATAGTTCACAAGTGCTCTATTTCCTCAATCTCACAGTCTGATGGCATAGCAGACACGATCGGTGACAGATCAGGCGCAGGACTGACGGCTTTACGTGCTCTTCGAGGCACGGGGGTGTACTACCACTAACTCCCTATCTCTCTTCATTAAGATTTTTCTTGTAAGAAAAATCCCAACAGCCTTTATTTTTGTTGGCCTAAGCCGGGATTCGAACCCTGGACCTCATTGTCCGAACCGAACCAGCTTACCATGTGACCAATGAGGCAGTTGCTACCATCGGTATGGACTCATCACCGAGGAGTGGTGGTTCTATCCCCGTTCACTGGACTATTGTACCCCCTCCTAACACAATCTTTTCAGACTATATTCTGAAGCTGAAGAGTTTGTTTGTTTGGTTGAATTTGAAAATTTATTCAGTGTTAGATAGCCCATTAATCGGAGAAGGTTAAGGCTATATATTGTCGGCGTATTCTTACGGGAACGGAAACCACGCGGGTGAAACCGCGCGGCGTCTGCTAGTTAGTCATATTTAAAAGCTATGGCAATTATTCTTGAAAAAAAACCTTTCAGCGTTTATAAAATGAGGTAAGTCTGACTAGTGCAGGCCCTTAGTACACTGTGGCTTAAGCACAGCTTAAGCTAATATTTTGCCTATTGTCCTGTCAGTGTTCGGTATTCACCCAATTGTAATAAACGACTTCCTTAATCGATCTAGGTGTCTTTATTTGTAAGCGACTCGTGCACACTTGGCGGGTTTTAAAACGCAAACAAAGATTTAATAAGGCCTATAATTTTTATTTATCTTATTGAGCCGTTTAGCTGTGAAAAGGTGACAGACAGACAGACTTACTTTGGCATTTAGTATAGATAATATAAGTATTAATGATATATTTATTGAAGTGATAAGTTCCCGCAGCAACCACGGATTTTTCCGGGATTAGAAGTATTAGAAGTAACCTAATCACTGTTTATATAATAAAAAGGATCCGATCCTTAAAATGCAAATGGCTGGGAATATATGTAGATTGCAGAACGATAGATGGACCAAAAGGATGACGGAATGGGTGCCAAGGGGCGAAAAAAAAAAGAGGTTTCACCCGCGTGGTTCCCGTTTCCGTAAGAATATGGGGATTATATATAGCCTATAGCCTTCCTCAATAAATGGGCTATCTAACACTGAAAGAATTTTTCAAATCAGACCAGTAGTTCCTGAGATTAGCGTGTTCAATCAAACAAACAAACTCTTCAGCTTTATTATATTAGTATAGATTAGTATGTATATAAAAATTAATGCCCATTAATTGTACTGCTACGCGCAAAATTCGGCTATTTTTTTGTTAAGTATATATTCTCGTTAAGGGCATTTTATAGGAGAGGACAGTAAAAACAACACTTTTCTAATCCCGTAACAAAATTAAAATGGATCCCTTAAGATTACGAGTAGATAAGAACGACTTATGCGGTTTAATAAAATTAAATTAAAAAAAAAAAACATACCCGTCGTCATGAATTGAGAACCTCCTCCTTTTTTTTTGAAATCGGTTAAAAGTAAAAGAAATTATAACAAGACTACTCCAAAAAACGGCTCCGACCAATGAACAAATTCTAAATGGTGGATGGAATGAAAATTTGCTCTGATAAAAACCATAAAGATGCCTTAAGAATATAATTATCTCCGATAAGACGGCTATTGTATTGCGAATTCTAAATTACTGGATCTCGCTGTTAAACTAAATTGAATCGACTCCATCGACATGGACCGTCGCAATAAATAACCGACTGCTGTCTCTTTAGAGGCTTTTATTTACATACTAGCAGACGCCCGCGACCCTTATTCCACTATTTATAATTTGAAAAATTCTTGAATCACATTATATTTCGTATTTTTTTATGACTAATGAACAAATTCTTAAAACTGTAACTCTAAAAATGAAGGACATTCCGTACAAACTTACAACCCCTATTTCACCACCTTCTATTTTTATTTTAGCGTCAAAAAGTACCCTATATATTGCTCTAAAGTCCCGTTTACCATTATACCAATTCATCTTGATCAGTTTAGCCGTGAAAAGGTAACAGATAGACAGACTTACTTTCGCATATATAAATTACAGTTCGTTTCATGTAGGATGGTGAGGGTGACAGTTCGTTTCACTCTTGAAAGTTTGTCGCGATTCACGATAGTACGTATTATGAACGTCATACAGGCTGTCACCGTACCCATGCTATTTGAAAACACTTTAGTGTAGATACGCCAGTGTGCGCATTCACTGTAGCCTGCGTGCGTACCCACAATCAATTAACAGAGGCCAAAAGTGAAACAATTGTATTGCACCCTTGTATGACAGTAACGACTGCCACAGATGTCCAGTTATGTTAGCCACGAGTATAATGTACCTTTAGTGTCGCTTGATGGTGTGATAAAAAATAATTGTCTAAGCAATGAACGTGAATAGGTCACGTAGTCACGAAAAATTGTTTGCTTTTTTGAACGACGTTTGTTTATGCGACAGGAGAGTGAAGTAGCAGAAATAGTTTTTTTTTTTTTTTAATTCTGTACAAGTTAGCCCATGACTACGATCTCACCAGATGGTAAGTGATGATGTAATCTATGATGGAAGCGGGCTAACTTGTTAGGAGGAGGATGAAAATCCACACCCCTTTCGGTTTCTACACGGCATCGTACCGGAACGCTAAATCGCTTGGCGGTACGTCTTTGCCGGTAGGGTGGTAACTAGCCACGGCCGAAGCCTCCCACCAGCCAAACGCAAAAAAAAGTACCAGGATAACAGATAAGTACCTACAGGTGGTCGATCGAGCAGCCTTTCCCCCTGTCTTCCGCATATCATGGCAGTGTTATCAACAAACTTACCAGACTACAGTCGTGTAACGCAAAAAAGTACCAGGATAACAGATAAGTACAGGTGGTCGATTTATAATCTCACTACAATGAATGTTTTTTTTTAATTTTTGGTCCTAGTGGGAGTCCTTGACTATACCTTGGCATCTTCGTTTGTAACACTCCTGGTGAACCGCGCGGTGCGGGGGGCGTGTAGCGTCACTTCCCCGCACGCACGATTTCACGCCCGCGCAGTATTTCCCCCTGTCTCCCGCATGTCATGGGAGTGTTATCAACACATTTACCAGAATACAGTCGTGTAACGCAAAAAAGTACCAGGATAACAGACGAGTACAGGTGGTCGACTTATAATCTCACTACAATGAATTTTTTTTTTAATTTTTGGCTGGTGGAACTTAGTTCTTGGCTATAGCTTGTCAACTTCGTTCGTAACTCTCCCGATGATCCGCACGGAGCGCGGGGCGTGTAGCGATGAATAAAACACCCACGACTGATGCACGTCACTTCCTCGCACGCACGATTTCACGCCCGCGCAGTTTTTCCCCCTGTCGCCTGCATATCATGCGAGACTATAGTCATGAACGCAAAAAAGTACCAGGATAACAGACGAGTACTGGTGGTCGATATAAACTCTTAACTAAAAACGTAGCGCCAAGCGATTTAGCGGGACGATGTCGTTTAGAAACCGAAATGGGTGTGGATTTTAATCCTACGCCTAACAAGTTAGCCCACTTCTATCTTAGATTGCATCATCATCTCACCATCAGGTGAGATTGTAGTCAAGGGATAACTTGAAAAGAATGAAAAAAAATACGAAAAAAGAGTTCAGATACTGTTAGTATTTATATATTGTATTTTCTTGTAAAAAACCTCCTTACGTAAGTAAGTAAGAGCTTACTCTTACTTACTGTGTATAATTTTGGTCTAGTCTTCGTTGCAGAAGAACTGACAATTTGAAAAAAAAAACAAACAAAATTCAATACAAGCGAAATCTTAAGCGTCTTCTTCAAACAGTATTATTTATTATCGTGATTTCCGGCAACGTAATTCAATTTACAAATCAAAGGGCAATCAGACATTCTGTTCGTTGTTTGTATGAGCCACCACAAAACTCACAAAGTCGTCATTAATTAGCAAACTCTGCCCTGTTTTGTCATTTCATCCCCTTCGACGCGCCTGCGGGTCCCAGGCGGCTTTATCGCACATTTGAGACTCGTGTTCTAACGTCGCCGCCAGTCGCGAGCTAGACTCAACCGACGTCGCTCGTCGCGCGTAAAGACGCGATGCAGATGAATAATTAAAAAAAAATATTTCCCGCGCGAAACTCAAAGCGTTCGGATACAACATACATCGATTTTTTTTTTTCATTTAAATCAATCTGTTATTACGCAACTGTTCGGATACGAATTATATCATTTTTATTTAAAAAAAAAAATTGTCTACGAAGTTTATTTAAAATTAAAATAACAGTTTATTAAAATTAAATCAATTTTTGCGTTCGAATATGTACGACGAACATTATTTTATTTATAGTGGTTAATTAATAGAATATTATTTATTTATTTTATACTTGTAATATTTTGTTATTGTTTGTGATATTAAACTAATTTATATTATTTAAATACATATTTCTTTGTTTGTGTTAATGTGGTTTTTTGGACTGTGATCGTGAGAGTTTGCAACGATATTATCTAGAAGTTTCCTAATAAAGGTAAGTTTTGGAATTAATTAATTAACTAGCCTGACAATATATAACAATAATGTTTTCACTACTCTTGCTCAAAAACACTGTCATATTACCACTCCACAGCGGGGCTAAGCAAGCATTTCAGCCTCTAGGGGCTAAAGTAATTTTGTTTTTTTAGTTCTTGTCTGTTACGAGTACTAGCCAAGTACTAGCCTACTATAAAACGGAGGAGGTTTTATTCGAAAATAGAATCATTATAGGTAAGGCCCTGATTGTTTTGAAAAATAAATAAAAAAATTTAAATTGGAATGAAATGCAGCGTTCTTGTCTGTGGAATGCGTTCATTTTTTTATTTAATTTTTATTGAGTTGCGTTGAGTTGAATAGAGCGAGATTTGAAGACATGGGACATCCTTTACGGTATAATTTGCCTTTGCCTTTGCCTTTTTCTCATGTGAAAAAAATAAAATTAAAAAGCGAGAATTTAAAAAACAATTGGCTTGAATAATTGTAAATTTGTGACCGTAACTTACATATTTTTCAACAATAATTGTTATTGTTGTCTTCATCTAGTGAGAATGGTGATCCTAATTTGGAGATGGATGAAATTTTCAATCTGTTACCATCAAAATCGAGACGCATTTACTTAAATACTTACCTACGATACCTACGAAAAATTTAATAAGTGGAGAAAACAACAATGAATGGATTCACTTACGAAAGGAGTTTTTTAAACTATTATCTCCCACGTTTACCTCAATACGCATTATTCATCTTCACAGTAGTCGGAAATTATGTGACCGGGTAAAAGCATCTCCCTTAATAAAACATTGAATATTGTCAATAATCACGTGACCTGTCGATAGCAAATGTCATTCCCATATATTTTTCTAGTTTTCGAAGCGTTTGCGACTGTAGAAAGAGAATCGACTTGCCACTTGGCTTCAGGGGCTGGTGAGATAGCAGTCAAGGGCTAACTTGACATCGAATTAAAAAAAGTTGTAAAGGAAACTCATTACTTTGGGAAACGATTTGTAACAAAAGTATTAAAACAAACAAACTAAACCACAATCTTACTCAGTATGAATAGAAACTACGAAGTTCGTAGATCTGTTTGTTGTTCGTACGCGTCCTTGATATCTAAATGTTTTTATGGAAATTGAGAGCTCTGTTTTGAATTTACTGTTTTTCTGAAAAACTAAAAAATATTTGTTTCGATATAAGATATTAAGTACTAACGGACTAAGTATACTATTAAGTCCGCGTGAAATTCAGTTTTTTTACAAATCAATAAATTCAATATTCGTTTATCTCAATTAAGCCTAGTTTACCAGCACTTTTGAAATGTCAGGATTATGTCATAATTTAATTTAATCATCTAATGGTGGTAATAATATTCGAAAACTTAAAATTAAAGTTATGAGGGTTACAAATGGGCCTTGGTCCGAGAAGAGCCCACAACAAACTCAGCTAAGGTTAATCCCGCTGAAACCATGGATTTCTCCGGAATGAAAAGTAGTCTATGTGTTAATCCTGAGTAAAATCTATAGTCAGGGATCTCTATAACATTTTGTATACCTGATTACTAACAAGCTAATTTTTCGTGAGTAGCTTCATCTCGATGAGAGGGTCATCTTTTTTATTTACGAAAATACTTGATTCTGGTAGCTAACTGAGTAACGAGAACGAGATAATGTACCACGCAATTTGTACGACATTGTGGCTGTTAAGTTGGATAATTAATTATGCAACAGTAAAAGAAACATCTGGTTAGTAAGAACTTTTGTTACTCTACCGTCCTCCCAACTTGTATTAATAACGAGGTTATTAAAAGCTATTACTAGCCAGCTGATTTTTTTACTGTTGCTTAATTACTAGTTATACAATTAATAGTCCCATTGTCCTACAAAAAACAATATCTCGCTCCGACGCTCTGAAATTTTCATTTCCTGGTAACTCAGTTAGCTACCAGAATCAAGAGCTTAAGCTTAATAAGCATAAGCTTGTTAGTAATCAGGTGTACAAAATGTTCTAGAGATCCCTGACTACTATTTCCAATCCAAAATTCAGCCAAATCGCTCCAGTAGCCGCAGCGTAAAGAAGGAACAAACGTTGTGTACGTTTGTTCCTTCTGGTCCAAAAATGTATGGAGCCCAGTCATTGTACCCTGGCGGAAATAAAAGAAAATATGTTTTTTAGTATTTTCGATAATACAAATCTACGAATTAACTTTAATTCTTTCCAAATAATATTCATTCTCTCCCAAGAAATGCAACACTATTAAGGGCAATAATGGCGGATTGATGACGTTTTCAATTTGACGTTTGCTGCCAATGACATGTCATAGTTGCTTTACGGGCGCCATCTTTTCCATTCATATATGCCATTCATATATATTATTTCTTTTCAATATAAGGTATTTATTAGTATATTTTGATATGTATTTTATTCATTATTGTAGGTATTTGTGTAATATTGTTTATGTATTAGGATGTAAATTATTTGTATGTATGTGTATTACTAATACTATGGTTATTTTTGTTTTACGCCACCTGCTGATGTCCTTAAGTTTTCCTAAACCGAAGGTTGCCTGGAAGAAATCGCTACTTAGCGATAAGGCCGCCTTTTGTATGCTGATCTCTTCTTAATTTGTTTTTATTTCACTTGTTTTTGTCTTTGTGGTGTGCAAATAAAGTATATTTATCTTATCTTATCTTATCTTTTTTTTAGGTTTTAATTTTATTTATTTCTTTATATATTGGTTAGATTTATTCATTTATTTCGATTTTAATAAAATCCTTGTAGTTTTAAAATTTTAATGATACGGTGTACAATAGTGGACCTGAAATGGAGCATCTCCTTTCGCCTTTATAATATCAGTGTGATGCTCAGACCAATTATAGAAGGACCTGTATCGCACTCATAGTCTCAAACAAAATTGTCTGTCATTACTTAGGAAAACGAGCTTAGGTTTGGTATATATCTCAGAATACAGAAAACCACCAGAAGGAGTGATAGCGCAAAGAAGTGAAGCCATTTAAACTACACATTTTACGATTACTCACTCTGTGTTTGTCGTGTTGTTTGACGTGCTATACAGGTGACAAATTTAATTAAATTAAGCCGTCTTGTGCTATTCCTTCGTGTAAAAATGCCGTTGGTAAAAAAAAGAAACTGAATAGGATCACATTTCACGTGTAAGTAGCACAAATAAATATTCTTATGATATAATAATTAATAATTTTTACGTGAATTTAGTTGTCATAGAAACCGATGCCTTCATTTTGTAAGTGTTGCCAATGTAATTGTTTTGATTTTCCCTACTTTTAATTTCAATTCAAGGATTTATTATTTATGTAAATAAATAGGTAGGCATAGGTTCCGGCAAGTAAGTTGAAATAAAATTGTGGTAATCAGCGCAGATAAAGAAAGTGTAAAATAATCTTAAAGCTTTAAAATTTTACAAATAACAATGGCGTGCTATATTATAATAAGTTAGTTCGTTCTTGTCTGTTTGTGTGTTTGTTAATTATTTGTAACATTATAATTTTTTACCACAAAATAGGAAAAAATTTAACAGCCTCATGTACTAGCAACATTACGCGGGTGAGAAGTGCGACGAGTGCAGGCTGTTGTGTACAATTTTTGGACACACTGCGCACTATAGAATGACATCTAAACGTGGCTTCTGGTGGTTTTCTGTATTCTGAGGTATATATCATAAAATAAACTTGAAGTTTTTGTCCGTTTTTTACACCATTCAACTACACAAAAAGGTTTTTTACGGAGCTCTATAACCGACGAACACGATTACAACTATATAACATCGATACTATAGACACCTTTTATAATCGCATTAGATCGTTGATCATATACTTTGACAGAAAAGTAACACCTAGCGAGGCAGGTCCTATACAATATTTGGTCTGAGGTGTGATGACATCTTATTACTTGTGAATGTTATCTAAGTAATACCAATTCCACAGACAGTGAACACATATAACAATTTCTGGTGAAATACTTTTAACGAAAATGTCTGACATTATTTTCGTCTGCAAAAGTCGTTCGAGACAGCTTTAGAATGAGATTAGAGAATAGAATGAAATGAGAATTTAAATTGTTTTTAGTAACTGAGCATATATTTGTAACTAGCGGACGCCCGCGACTTCATCTGCGTGGAAATCGATGTAACCCCTATTACACCCCCTTCTATTTATATTTTCGCATGTGTTATGTACGTATATTGTATACGTACTTGTATAGATTAGTTGTGTAGATTAGTTGACTATTTGTAATAGTCAACTAATCTTTTACAAAACTATAACTCAAAACATGATCGATTTATATTAAAAAAACTTTAACACCTTTTTAACCATTTAGAGAGATTTATATCGATATAATTATTATTTTAACGCGTTAAAGTCATCTTTTTTTTTGTTATTCTTTACAAATTAGTCCTAGACTACAATCTCACCTGATGGAAGTGATGATGCAATCTGAGATGGAAGCGGGCTAACATGTTAGGAGAAGAATGAAAATCCACAACCCATTTTCCAAGACGACATCGTACCGGAACGCTAAATCGCTTGGAGGTATGTGTTTGCCGGTAGGGTGGTAGCCATGGGTGAAGTCTCCCACCAGCCAATTAAGAAAACCTATAAACCTATTGCGGTGATCGAACCCAGGACCTCCGTCTTATAAATCCACCGCGTATACCACTGCGCCAAGGAGGAAGTTTCATGTTAACAATAAGCTTTCTTATAACTCAACCAATAGGCTAGTTGACACTTTTTAAATGGTCTTAAATTATTTATTATCGTTCTACTAAATTAATTTCTTTTTTTTAATATGTTTTTGACAATACAAGCCAAAATACACACAAATACATAAATAGACATTGAAAACACATAGAAATTACTGTGTTATATGAAAAAAGCCTTGATAGACATGAATAAATGCAAGACGTGACGTCACAATTAAGTATTTTGTTGTACCTCAATATTGTAGAAGTAATGTACAATTTTGTAGAAGTGACAGCGAATTTGCGATTACTACTTTCGGAGATACAAGGACAAAAACGTTAAAAAACGCCCCATACTAAAACAAATATCACATATTAAAAAACTTAACTTTTTTATGAAATCCTATATAAAAAATAAAACTTTTATTAATTGATATCGATATATTTCGAACCCTTATTCCATGACACGAAATTAATATTGTTTTTATTAAAGATATGAGTCCACCCTATTTAGTGGACAAGAGCTCTAAAATGTAAGAGCTCGATCCAGGAAATGTTTTTTAGACAAAACAACCCGATGACCCGAAGATATAGAGAAAGCTGTCACAACATTACAAATGTCAGAAGGAAATCACATTTCAGGATATCTTGAGAAGGGTGAAAGTAAGGTTTTCCTATGATTGATGCCAAATAAACTGCGCATCAATTCTTTCTTTGAAATAAAAAAAATACAAAATAAGTAGTAACGGTACAATCAAAGTCATATTAACAGCGGATAAATTTACATAACTATATTTAAATATTGGATAGAAGCAGGCGTTACTTTGCGGAAGTTCATCATGATTATATAATGATTTATTTATTTTGCTATCATCCGCGAAAATTCGGCGAACCCATGCGAAAACGTCACCCAGGTCCGACAAAATACTCTCTACGTACGTTTCACCCCGAAACCGGAGCATCCTCAGGAGATGTTGACTCTACAACGACAACACATCTTAAAAGTGTCAAAATCATTCTAAGGGGTTGGGTATACTCTTATAACAAAATCTAACAGTTTTGGACCTACGAAAAATATTGACTTTGATCGTTTTAGTTTTTATCTCGGGAAAAATTCTTAGTGAGTTGAATTTTTGTATACACCTTTATTACGATGTAATTATGACGACTGGAAAAACTGTTTTTCGTGACCTTTGTAAATTTTTTAGCCGGCACGATATTGATGTCGATTTTTCACATCTTCATAACAACATCGTAATAAAGATGTATACAATAATTCAGCCCACTAGGTATTTTTCCCCAGATTGGGGTATAAAATGCCAAACATTACTGGATTATAAGTCGCCATAATGCCAAAGATGGTTGAGATTGATGATTAATTCATTAGCCAAGCAAAGATTAATTGCCATTGAATCAATTTCACACAGGAAGTAAAAGAAAATAAATTTATAAACTATGAATTGTTAAAAGTGTAATATTGAGCTTTTTACCCGACTGCAAGAATGGGTATGTTATCCCCATAACCTTTCAACCAAACCAAACATACCCCTTCTTCTTGTTTTTTGTTGTTTTTGTAAACAAAAAAAAAACAAGTTCTAACCAGAACTGTAAAAAGCAATTAGAAAACAGTCCGGTCCCTATCCAATCCATTTGTATAGCACATACCTTAATTAAAAACTTTGTTCACGCCAATGTATAAGGGTATGTTTGGCGAGTAAATAAAATACTCCAATACACGAACAAGTTATATATTAACAGTCCTTATTCATAATTATGTTTGTTCTGTCAGCATAAATACGAAATTCGGAGAAGCCCGGATAGGCGTGTAAATTCGAAATGCCTACGAATGTGGCGTCCGGATAAAGGGATTAGGGCCTGAATCGGTTACCCGGGTTTATTTCTTAGCCTACCGCCATTCCTACATCTTGTATATGAAAAAAACGTTTCTTTGCTTGTCCGTTTCGCATTCTTTACGATTTGGAACATTGATAGATTTATTTTAATTCTAGATTTCGTCTGCCCTTTGACCTCTTAAATCCAGCCCTTACAGTAGTATCGCTGTAGAAATGGAGTAACTTCTCCCGTTTTCCCAACATTTCCCTTCACTGCTCTGTTCCTATTGATCGTAACGTGATGAAAAGTATACAATACCTGCCCAAGAGTATGAAGAATAATTGTACCAAGTTTCGTTAAAACCCGTCGAGTAGTTATTGTTTCTATAACGAACATACAGACTACATATACGAGTACCATATTCTGGCTAAAAAAATATTGAATTGAATTCATCGTTATCAACCCATATTCAGCTAACTGCTGAGCTCGAGTCTCCTCTCAGAATGAGAGGGGTTAGGCCCACAGTCCACCACGCTGGCCCAATGCGGATTGGCAGACTTCACACACGCAGAGAATTAAGAAAATTCTCTGGTATGCAGGTTTCCGCACGATGTTTTTCCTTTACCGTTTGAGACACCAGAATTGAATTACCATTGTATAAATATCTCTTTTACGGTCATCCACTCGGATATGATTGACCTCCTCTTATCTGCTTTCCCTCTGAGAGAACTTGACTAATGTACAGAAATATGCCATTCAGTTCTCAAGCTAGCAACATTCCTTTGAACAAGCAAACTGGAGGAATTTCTAAAGCCTATAGCTATGAATGAAAACGTTTTCGCTTGAAATAGTTTTATGCTTCAGAGAATATGAAGCATAATAGCTGATGTCAGTGTTATTCAACTGGGAAAGACTAATAGCTAAATCTAAATCTAAGTAGGGTCTGAAAGGGACCTATTTTATTAAACATATTATAATAAAAACCCTTTCTTGGCGGCGCGTATATTTTGTCTTGTAAGCTCTTCTTTATCACAGTCATAATAAAAACAAAAAAGAAAACTCTTTGGACTTATTTTCATTTATTTTTATCTATATCTTCTAATATTATAAAGCTGAGAGTTTATTTGTTTTGAACGCGCTAATCTCAGGTGTTTTTTTTATTTTTTTCAAGTTAGCCCTTGACTACAATCTCACCTGATAGTAAGTGATGATGCAATCTAAGATGGAAGCGGGCTAACTTGTTAGGAGTAGGATGAAATCCACACTCCTTACGGTTTCTACACGACATCATATACCTGAACATTAAATCGCTTGGCGGTACGTCAAATCGCTTGGCTTTACGTCTTTGTCGGTAGGGTGGTAACTGGCCGCGGTCGAAGCCTCCCACCAGCCAGACCTGGACCAATTTAGAAAACCCAGGCCAGCCGGGAATCGAACCCAGGACCTCCGTCTTGTAAATCCACCGCGCATACTATTGCGCCACGGAGGCCGTCAAACCTACTACTGGTCCAATTTTAAAAATTCTTTCAGTGTTAGATAACCCATTTATTGAGGAAGGCTATAAGCTATATATTATAACCGTATTCGAACAGGAACGGGAATTGTTGAAGGTGCATGCCCCGGACCAGATTCGAACCTACGCCCTCCGAATCGAAGGCAGAGGTCATATCCACTAGGCTATCACGTCTCTCTATAATAATATTTACCTTATCATTATGTTGATAAGACTTGGAAGTCATAAAAATGTGCATCGAAAAGTCGTTAGCAAGGCATCTCAGTCCAAGCCTCGCCTTTAATCTCTTCTATATCGATGCAAAAACCACTAACACCTCCCGACTCCCCCTATTTTCTCTATCTTATTTTCCATCTCATTAGCTATTTTCCTTTAAGCTTGTTACGAGAAAATAGAAAATATTAAGAGTGAAATAATTAAAGGCGGCGGAGCGACATTTTAAATTACATTATTTTAATAGGATCGATGAATGAAGGAGAAAATATATGAGTAGATAAAAAAATAACAATCCTTCTGTCTGTCAAACTATTTGATCATGATCAAACGTATTCATACAAACTCCGTATATAGAATCGATGTCTCATTGTGTTAAAATTACACGTGTGTGTATAAGGATTTATTTATAGCTATGTGCAGTGAGTGCACTTCATAGATGTAAAAACACACTGCATAAACAAATATTACCTAAATATAGTCTACAATGTCGAGTTATGTGTTCAGGAAGTGTAAAAACTATATATACATAAATATATAATAGAATTAAAGACAATATTGTGCATGGGTGCGCTTTATTGTAGCCTATTATTCGGATCACTTTTTGCGGTGATTTTGTAGGGACGTAACCGATCTATAGTATAAAATTATCATAGGGTTACCATCACAGTAACCAAATGGTTTAGCATAAAATTGGCGTTGGGTTAATTGGATTATCTGCTTGGTTATTTTAAACTAATTGCCACAAGGTCATACGTATCCTGTGCGTGACATACCCACTCACACACACACACACACACACACACACACACACGCACACACAAGCTCACACATACATATGCGGTACGCACATTAACCTTTAATATTTAAGTATAAATACACAGTTATATGAAACCTACGTCGCTAGTTCTTAACTGCCTACTCAGGAATTACATGACCTCATTTCTCCCTTCAACTAGTTACCAAAATACTGGGCGTGAGGTTAGCCCCCTCCATTTTGTTACTCCTAAAGGAATGCGAGCTCAGCGCTCCGCTAAGCAATGAAATTCCATTCCCGCTTCTACTTCCTGACATTTATACTACTTTTAAGGCAAAAGCGGTGTAACATAAAATATATTAAGTCTTTTATGTAGACCTTCAAGACAGGACATAATATATGTGATGCCCTTTAATTTAAACTTCATACAAATTAAAGCGAATGCGTGTTAAAATATATTCTCAGTACACTCCGGACGCGCGTTTGGCACCCTCGAAACTTGAATTTTAAGTTTTCAATTTTCGATCAGCCGTTTTGGCTGGTGGCTTCGGCCGTGGCTAGTTACCACCCTACCGAAAAAGACGTACCGCCAAGGTACGATGTCGTGTAGAAACCGAAAGGGGTGTTTTGATCCTCCTCCTAACATGTTAGCCCGCTTCCATCTTAGACTGCATCCACTCACTATAAGGTGAGATTGCAGTCAAGGGATAACTTCTAAAGAATACAATAAAATTATTATTGCATGAAGTCAAGTAAAGTCTCACAACATCTACACATTTCAGATAATCTCTTTCGATTTGCTCTCGATCAATATAGAATTCATATAAAAATGCGTGCCACGTACGAAGTGCATCAGCATAATACGCAAATAGCTGCGGAATACGTTATCTGAGTTCTGATAACGTTGTTCCTGAATACTGATTGATGCAATGCAATTTCCACTAACGGTATACAATAACTAACCACGTGACAGATTCAACTACGGACAATGTGTCCAGGGTACGAATCCCGGGTCAAGCCAATCTATACTAATATTATAAAGCTAAAGAGTTTGTTTGTTTGTTTGTTTGTTTGATTGAACGCGCTAATCTCAGGAACTACTGGTCCGATTTGAAAAATTTTTTCAGTGTTAGATAGCCCATTTATCGAGGAAGGCTATAGGCTATATATTATCCCCATATTCCTACGGGAACGTGAATTAGCTATAAAAAATATACGTCACTAGGTGACACCGCGCGGTTTAACATGGTTCCCGTTCCCATAAAAATACGGGGATAATATACACCCTATATCCTTCTTTGATAAATAGGCTATCTAACAATAAAACAATTTTTCAAATCGGACCAGTAGTTCCTGAGGTTAGCGCGTTCAACCAAACAAACTCTTCAGCTTTATAATATTAATATAGATTGGGATTTTTCTTACAAGAATTGTTACATTACATTTCCGTTACATTTCCCATTTAAATTTTTGTTAAAAACTAAGATTGTTTTTATATTCCCAACGAAATTATAGTAATTATTGTCTCGACATTTAACGGGATTCTAGGAAAACTGAATTTAAGCACCAAAATTGGCTTAAAAAGAAAATTCGGCATACTATGACGTCACGAAACGAACGAGACTGTATTTGGCGTTTGGAAATTATTTATTATGCTCTTTATTATGCTCCAATAACAGACTGGAGTTTACTTTTCATGTTAAAAATCAAAATACGGTAACTCTAATGAACCTACCGGAGTAACGAACATAGAAATGTAGGCATTCTTTTTTACTTTTTACTTTTTATTTTTGTTGGCCACAGAGTAAACAGAGTTAGTCTTTAAATGCAACGTACTGAAGCCGGTGAAACCCACTCGTCTCATTGACAGCCACAAATACAAATTGTTATCATAATTTGTATTTCAAAAGTAACACTAACAAAATTACGTAAATTAATATAATAATCAATAATTACCAATAAAAAATACTCTATCTTATTTCTTTAGTTTTTTGAATAGTTTGAAATAAATTTATAAACATATTAAGACGCCATTTTTCTTGACTAATATTGAAAATTACTGATGCGACGCTTCGTGTCGTACTGAATCGAAAATGTATTACTTTCTAATTTCGTTTTGGAGCGGCTACGACACCGTCATGTTCCGTACGCTCCATCTGTATAATATTGATTAATCTGTGTTATTGGCACAACTTTATTTTGTCGGAGATAATTGTTGGCATCAATGACATAAAATTTTCTATATTTCCAACAGTAGGTATGTAGTATCTATCTAAAGTATTGTGAAGAATTTGTTTGGTTGAACGCACTAATCTCAGTTATAACCACTTGTTCGAATCGAAAAATTGTTTTAATTTTAGATAATCCATTAATTGAAAAATGCAAATTTTACAATCTCACCTGATGGTAAGTGATGATGCAATCTAAGATGGAAGCGGGCTAAATTGTTAGGAGTATGAAAATCCACACCCCTTTCGGTCTCTACACAACATCGTACCGGATCGCTAAATCGCTTGGCGGTGCTTCTTTGTCGGTAGGGTGGTAACTAGCCACGGTCGGAGCCTTCCACCAGACCTGGACCAATTAAGAAAACCCCATCGGCCCAACCGGGGATTGAACCCAGGACCTCCGTCATGTAAATCCACCGCACAAACCACTGCGCCACGAAGGCCGTCAAAGTTTAGTTTATCTTACTGCATACCCTGATCGACAACATTATGCACGCTTCAGACGATGGCCCATAATAGACTATAGCGATGGGCAAAGGTGTGTAAGGAGCATTATTAAGTTGAAGGGTTGATTTTGAGAGCTCATCTCTAATTTCGTGGATATTTCAAGCAATTAAACATCACTTCAACATTCATCAGCAAGTCTAATTAACTTGAAGACGCGTACGTCCTTTGATTTTAAAGTGGCAGAGGTTTATTTATCCTTGATCTATAATAATAATTTTCACCGTTTGAGACACGTGATATTTAATTTCTTAAAATGCAAATAACTGAATAATTGGGGGTGTATGACAAATTCGAACCTACACCCTCCGAATCGAAAAATAAACATTTATTTACGTTTTAATATTCTTTATTGCACTCAAGTCGAAAAATATATTAAGTGTTAACAAAACAAGCATACAGACAGTCTATCATATATCAGTCATATATGAGTAGAGCTTAATTTTTGAAAGTCGGTCAATAAAAGCAGATTCTATAGTTAACGTGCAAAAGTGGTCTTATCAAACAATCTTTGGTAAGATTAATGATTAACAAGTTTTTAATCAATTCTATAAAATTCAGATTCTTAAATTAATTGGCATATCTTTTAATTTATTTACAAAATCAATCAACAAATCTTGACGGCCTCAAAGGCCTCTTGGCACACAATCTTAGATTGCATCATCACTTACCATCAGGTGAGATTGTAGTCAAGGGCTTACTTGTACAGAGAAAAAAAAAACAACGCAATTTTTTGGTCATGATACCAGATTTTATAAATAAATGCCATTATCACTTTTCATAAACAGTTCTGTAAATATCCTATTTCCGTTACCTACGTATCTACGAAGTACATAAGTATTACACAAAAAACCGAGAGACGGGCACGTTTTCGAATTTAATTACGTACAAACGTCTTCAAATTCTCCGGCTATCAAAACCACATTAATCTTATCTTGAAAAAGATGAGTCGCAAAACCATTTAATATTTGTTCAAATTATACTTCCTTTTTCCCGCTTGACGTAAAGGGTAATTTAGAAAACAAAATGCAAACAATATTTACATTCTACGAAATTCTACGAAGCCAATGTTTGCTACGAACCTCTACGGTGCTACGATATCGTATTATGTTCCGAATTTTATAAACAACGAAGTCCTAAGAGCAATGGCGTAGCGTGCCTTGAAAGGGCCCTGTATCAGTTAGTTGTAGGGGTCCTAAATGAAAAGTAAATTTCTCACAAAAGAAACAAAATGCTAGCTTAAATTAAATATGACAGTGACTTTTTATCAGTGAATTTTTCCACAAAGGAAAAACAAAGATGTGTTTTTTTTTTGCTTTTGTCATTTTTAAACTCCAAAGGTAGTTTTTTTCCGGAAAGCACCAGATTCAGTGTGATTATGGATTAAATTTTACTAATTTTGCTTTCACATGTAAAGGGGCCCCTATAGTCCGAGGACCCCGTATCATTGATACAGCTGATACAACGGTAGATACGCCCCTGTCTAAGAGGTTTAAAATAATATGAAATAAATGCCTTTATACATATCCGTGCCTTGGAGTGCACGTTCAATGATATCATCTACTACCACAGAACAATTAAGGTCAAATATTTCCTATTATATATGAGGTCAAATGGGTCAACTTTTATAAAATTACTAGCGTATGCCAGCGATTTCATCCGCGTGGAAATCAGTTTTTCACAAATCCCGCGGGAACCTTGAATTTTTTCAGGATGAAAGTAGCCTATGTGTTGATCTAAAGTAAAATCTATTTCCATTCCAAATTTCAGCCAAATCGCTTCAGTAGCCGCAGCGTAAAAAAGAAACAAACATACTTACACACAAACTTTCGCTAAAGTGTGAATACCATCTGACCCTTGACTGACTGAGAATACCTGTGGCGCTATTCTCTAACAATTTTATTCTACTCACTTTTTGTAATAATATTAAAACCTCAAATCATACCACAAAGCTATTCATTCCTACAACTGGTTAGGTATCGTTCGTTACCACTCGTTTAAATCGTGCTACAATTACTTTTTCATTTTTAAATAGTTCCATGTCATTGGCTACAAAAATTCGAATCTCCACAAAGTGACAAATCTAGGCCACGTCGAGAATGATTAAAGAACAAGTGTTGTATGCCACTGCTCGTAATTATCGATTGTAGCACTCGTGGTGTCTATTGTACAATGGCCCCCATTACATGACAGTGACATAACTAACTATTCCATAACTCTCAAGTGTAAGACTCGGATTTTTGTCTATGTCTATTTGTAGTATCGTGTTAGAAAAAGTTAGGGACGAATTCGAGAACTTTCTTTCGAGTTGTAAATACAATTCAGAATAGCACTACTAGTTGATAATGCCTAGCTGATTAGATTATCCTAACTAATTATTTAACTGAGGCATTATTTTGAAACTGTATTTCATAGCCTTCTGATTCGAAAGGGCTGTCTTCTATACTAATATTATAAAGAGGTAAAGTTTGTAAGTTTGTAAGTTTGTCACATTTTTTAAATGGGGTAATCTTCGGAACTACCGGTCCGATTTTAAAAATTCTTTCACCAGTAGAATGCTACATTATCGAGGAGTGCTATAGGCTATATTTTATATTGGTATCATATATATTAGCCGAGTTATCACAGTTTTTGACATACAGGTCGGACTGAAAATCCTCTTAAACAGACTTATTCGCATGCGCTGCCTTAACTATTGTGTAAAATTGAAATTAATGTATGAAGACTTTATGTATCTTTAAAAGTTCTACAAAAAAGTCCGCGACACCATATATCTATCTTCTATATATTAGCAGATATAGTACCTTTTGTGTTTTAAAAATTATTAATTTTATATACTTACGTTTACGTCATTATTTATACAACTAAACTTTAATCCTTTTTAAAATAAATTATTTAATAATCACAAGGATATTATGGAGATAAGATTTGCCCTTTACAGTATGTTAATTACTTAAATAGTTTCGGAAATAATACAAAATTTCTAAAAGACGCAGAAATTCCGCTATATGACGCCTGGCGCTTTCATTTATGTAGTTCCCGTTCCTGTGTGAATATGGGGATCAAACATAGCCTATGACATTTGCAAATAACGTAGCTTTCTATTGTAAAAACAATTTTCCAAATCGGTCCAGTAGATCCAGAGATTACCTCCTACAACCACACGAACTTTACCTCTTTATATTATTAGCATAGAAGTCTCTATTTCTCTTGGTCATACCACCACTCTCGAAGGACTGGACTGATTTTGCTAAGGGTAGGAGTAAAATAGAGAAGTTACAGGGTAGGGTAGGGAACGGGTAGGGAAGCGTAGGGGTAGTGTAGGGGTAAGGTAGGTTTAGGGCCGGGTTTAGGGTAGTGGTAGGGTAGGGGTAGAGGTAGGGTAGTGGTAGGGTAGAGGTACGGGTAGGATAGGGAAGTGGTAGGGTACGGGTAGGATAGGCGTGAGATAGGGGTACGGGTGGGATATGGGTAGGAAAGGGATAGGGTACGGGGAGGGTAGGGGTAGGATGGGGGTAGTGTTTAGGTAAGATAGGGGTAGGGTAGGGGTAGGTTTGGGGTAGGGTAGGGGTAGGATGGGCGTAGGGGTAGGGTAGATGTAGGGGTTGGGTAGGGTAGGGTTGGGGTAGTGGTAGGGTAGGGGTAGGGTAGGGTGGGGTAGGGGTAGTAGTAAAGTTGACATCGAAATTTACGCGGACGAAGTCGCGGGCGTCCGCTAGTAATATATAAATGCGAAAGCTCACATCGCGAATTAGTAGGTATCCCCTAAAAAAATTATTTTGCGATAACACCGGATTAAGAAGGTCTTAGGGCGGACGAAGTCGCGGGCGTCTGCTAGTTCTGTATATACTGTTCTGAATAACTCGCAAGAGCTAGTTTAAAAGTCACCTCTATCTTTCTCATTCCATATTATGTTGTTAGACACAGAGAGATAGATAATTCGAAACTCGCACTAGCGAGTTATAAAAACATCTTTATAGAATAGCCCTAGGACTCAAAATTCTACAAAGCCAATGTTTGCTACGACCCTCTACGCTGGTGCTACGATATCGTGTAATCTGTTAGGCATATTATATTACTACAAGCGAACACCCTCGTCTTCATCTCAACTTCGTCGAATTTTGACTGAACTGAAATTCAATTTATCACAAATCCCACGGGAACCATGGATATTTCCGGTACAATGTTATTATAATATAGGGTTTCTTTGAAGGGGTATATTTTATAATCTATCCCCATACCAAATAGGTTTTTGCGTGAAAGAGTAACAAACTTCTAAACATCTAAACCAATTTGCGCGGTTATTATAATACTACTGGCGGACTCGCTCAAGCTTCGCTTTGACTTATTAATTTATTTATTTGCACTTCTTCCCTATCCCTACCTTACACTACCATACTCCTACCCCTACCCCTACCCTACCCCTACCCTACCCTACCCTACCCTACAACTACCCTACCACTACCCTACCCCTACCCTATCCCTATACCATAAACCTACACTACCACTACCCTACCCTACCCCTACCCTACCCCTACCCTACCCCTACCCTACCCCTACCCTACCCCTACCCTACCCCTACCCTACCCCTACCCTACCCCTACCCTACCCCTACCCTACCCCTACCCTACCCCTACCCTACCCCTGCCCTACCCCTACCCTACCCCTACCCTACCCCTACCCTACCCCTACCCTACCCCTACCCTACCCCTACCCTACCCCTACCCTACCCCTACTCTACCCCTACCCTGCCCCTACCCTACCCCTACCCTACCCCTACCCTACCCCTACCCTGCCCCTACCCTACCCCTACCCTACCCCTTCCCTATCCCTATACCATACCCCTACCCTACCACTACCCTATCCTAGGATTTAGGGGTTTGAAAAATAGATGTTGGCCGATTCTCAGACCTACTGAATATGCACAAAAAATTTCATCAAAATCGGTCGAGCCGTTTCGGAGGAGTTCAAGTTCGAACACCGCGACACGAGAATTTTATATATTAGATACTCAGAGGCATAATTATACGCCTACTTTAATATGTACGCGTCGCGTTCGCGTATAAGAGGAATGATTTGTATTAGTATTTTTCTATTTTTGTATAGACTAAATAATAGACTCCAAAATTACTGGACCGATTCGAAAAATCCTTTCACCATTATTGTAGTGTTAGGCTAAACGTTATCCCCATTTTCCCAGTGGAATGGGATAGTTTGGGGATCTATACTTGCAATCTATACTAATATTATAAAGCTGAAGACTTTGTTTGTTTGTTTGATTGATTGAACGCGCTAATCTCAGGAACTACTGGTCCGATTTGAAAAATTTATTCAGTGTTAGATAGCCCATTTATCGAGGAAGGCTATAGGCTATATTTTATCCCCGTATTCCTACGGGAACGGGAACCACGCGGGTGAAACCGCGCGGCGTCAGCTAGTAAGTAATATTTTCTAATATTAAATTCACAAAAGTCAAACGAGCATCTTTTACTTCATTAATAATTCACGACATTTCACGACAGTATGCAGCTTTTCGTACAACTGAAACTTGAATTTTCTTGGGAAAATTGAATTGATAATACATCGAAATTGAGTCGAAACGAATTTGATATTCACGGAGCGTAAAGGCAGTATCGGTCATAAAAGGTAGTCGCACGTACTTCGGTAGTTTGTGGCTGTTCGTTCTATACTATTAAGTTATATAATATTACGTTGTTATACTATCAATGAAAAAAAAATGGCTATGTAGTTAGTCTTTACGCCGTAGAAGTAGGTGCGAGAGGATTAACAGCAAAAGCTCTCTATAACTTCTAAACTCTCTAAAGACCTTGGCCTCTCTAGAAATGCAGCTAGTTCTATATTAGAACGAGTATCCAAAGCTGGTCTAATAGGATCTTACCAAATTTGGATAGGTAGGGAGAACAACACGAGCAGAGAAGGGAAGTATTGATCGATCGTCAAGTAATTCCTTAACCCTACATCCAGTAGTCGCAAGTCCTGGACTTTGCTCGGTGTTTTTCACTCTACCACGCGATGGACCCGGCATCTGCACGGTGAATCCATGGAATGCTAATATATTCGTCTCCTTGATTCGAGACCTGCTGGCTTATTGACTATTTTGGCCTTTATTATCAACCTATTAAAATACATGAAATCAACTGACAAAAAGTCATTTACGTATTATAAGATGTCCACCAGTTTTATTTTTTTTTTTAATTTATTTAATTATATATAACAATTACAATGATAAAAATTAAAAGGTGCAGACATAAACTTGTTAAATTTTTTCTGTGCACCCTTCGCCGTTGACAATGCTGTAATTAAATCTACTATGAACTTAAAAATAATTAAAAATTAAAAAGAGAAATCTAATTTTACCATTAAACTACACATAATACATAAAAACACTACGTTTAACTTAATACAACAATAATTAGAAACAAAATGTAAACAAAAACAGAAAAGGTGGGTATGAAGTGAATAAAACTGACATCTGAATGATATTTGTATATACAGGCTGTTCATACAATAATTGGTAATACTTATGTTATTCATATTTATTAATGACTAGCGGACGCCCGCGACTTCGTCCGCGTAAATTTCGATGTCAACTTTACTACTACCCCTACCCCACCCTACCCTACCCCTACCCTACCACTACCCCAACCCTACCCTACCCAACCCCTACATCTACCCTACCCCTACGCCCATCCTACCCCTACCCTACCCCAAACCTACCCCTACCCTACCCCTATCTTACCTAAACACTACCCCCATCCTACCCCTACCCTCCCCGTACCCTATCCCTTTCCTACCCATATCCCACCCGTACCCCTATCTCACGCCTATCCTACCCGTACCCTACCACTTCCCTATCCTACCCGTACCTCTACCCTACCACTACCCTACCTCTACCCCTACCCTACCACTACCCTAAACCCGGCCCTAAACCTACCTTACCCCTACACTACCCCTACGCTTCCCTACCCGTTCCCTACCCTACCCTGTAACTTCTCTATTTTACTCCTACCCTTAGCAAAATCAGTCCAGTCCTTCGAGAGTGGTGGTATGACCAAGAGAAATAGAGACTTCTATGCTAATAATATAAAGAGGTAAAGTTCGTGTGGTTGTAGGAGGTAATCTCTGGATCTACTGGACCAATTTGGAAAATTGTTTTTACAATAGAAAGCTACGTTATTTGCAAATGTCATAGGCTATGTTTGATCCCCATATTCACACAGGAACGGGAACTACATAAATGAAAGCGCCAGGCGTCATATAGCGGAATTTCTGCGTCTTTTAGAAATTTTGTATTATTTCCGAAACTATTTAAGTAATTAACATACTGTAAAGGGCAAATCTTATCTCCATAATATCCTTGTGATTATTAAATAATTTATTTTAAAAAGGATTAAAGTTTAGTTGTATAAATAATGACGTAAACGTAAGTATATAAAATTAATAATTTTTAAAACACAAAAGGTACTATATCTGCTAATATATAGAAGATAGATATATGGTGTCGCGGACTTTTTTGTAGAACTTTTAAAGATACATAAAGTCTTCATACATTAATTTCAATTTTACACAATAGTTAAGGCAGCGCATGCGAATAAGTCTGTTTAAGAGGATTTTCAGTCCGACCTGTATGTCAAAAACTGTGATAACTCGGCTAATATATATGATACCAATATAAAATATAGCCTATAGCACTCCTCGATAATGTAGCATTCTACTGGTGAAAGAATTTTTAAAATCGGACCGGTAGTTCCGAAGATTACCCCATTTAAAAAATGTGACAAACTTACAAACTTACAAACTTTACCTCTTTATAATATTAGTATAGATAAGTTTAAGATAATACTTTTTAAATTTTTGTTTTATTTTTTTTATAGTGGCAACGGATGACATTTTTTACATAGAAGCTCAATTTCTTATATGTAAGCTAGCATGTGTTGCATACATTGCAGATAATGCCCATAAATGACCACGCTGGGCATTCGGGTTGGTCATTCGCAATCCTAGACTTCTCGCACCTTGTGTGTCTTGTGGTACTTGCATTACTGAGACGGGCAGCGCGACGTCAGGAATGTGTATTCAGCAATGAAAATCTTCGTATAGTTCCAACAAAGTGTATTATCACCAACAAAGATCGCGCTCGACTGGCTAGTTGGCTACCAGACGACAAAATAATTACCGACTATGACTCAAACAGTTTTACAATTCAAAATGGTTTCTGTATTTTACAACTACTTTTTAATTATACAGTTTTACGGCTTAGTCTAAATCTACGGGGCATGCACCTCCAACTTTTCAGTTGTGTGCATTTTAAGAAATTAAATATCACGTGTCTCAATCGGTGAAGGAAAACATCGTTAGGAAACCTGCATACCAGAGAACTATCTTAATTCTCTGCGCGTGTGAAGTCTGCCAATCCGCATTGGGCCAGCGTGGTGGACTAATGGCCTTACCCCTCTCATTCTGAGAGGAGACTCGAGCTCAGCAGTGAGCCGAATATGGGTTGATGACGTACGGCTTAGTCTAACATTATGAAATTAATATCATTATATATTCATTTAAATTAATCATATATATATATTAAAATAATTATAAAATGTAAATAGTATAATCTAAGTTAAATAATAAATCTAAAGATAGAATCTTTAGGTTTAGTCAAATCAGTATCTTATAAACGAAAAACTGTAATCATGACATTGAAGAATTATTATCAGCTAATAACAGATAATGTTTATAATAACGTATAGATAGTTTAGTATATTTATAGTTTGTTGTTTTTTTTTTTTATTCTTGACCAGTAAATATTATTATTATTATTATTACAATCTCACCTGATGGTAAGTGATGATGCAGTCTAAGATGGAAACGGGCTAACTTGTTAGGAGGAGGATGAAAATCCACACTCCTTTCGGTTTCTACACGACATCGTACCGGAACGCTAAATCGCTTGGCGGTACGTCTTTGCCGGTAGGGTGGTAACTAGCCACGGCCGAAGCCTCCCACCAGCCAGACCTGGACCAATTAAGAAAATCTCAATCTGCCCAGCTGGGAATCGACCCCAGGACCTCCGTTTTGTAAATCCACCGCGCATACCACTGCGCCACGGAGGCCGTCAAAACACGTAACACTTGTGAAGTCTAGCCGAGAGGCTGGCGGCTCGAGATCGTTGTGCTTGGAGGTCCATGCAAGAGGCCTATGTCCAGCAGTGGACGTCTATCTGTAGGCCACTTTTAATCCCGGTAAAATCCGTAGTTTCTACGGGAACGGCTCCATATTTCTCTCTCCAATACGGTGTGAGACCTGGCACAGTATTTGGGTTTTATAGAAAGGTTCCAAGCAGACGAAGTCGCAGATGTCTGCTAGTTTCTATACGACATTCAATGCCTTTTAGCGGTTACACTACACCGTAAAGGGGAATGTATCACATCAAAGTGATACAATAGAATCGAACGGAGCCGAGCAACTTTGCGGAAGTTACAATGTAAAATGAACAACTCTATTTTGCTATACTCTGCGGAAACCTTACACAATATATACATCTGTATTCTATACTATACTGCGGAGCCCGTGACATCATCCGTAACAAAAAATCCATGTAAAACCCTAGATTGAGAGACTTATCAGACTTCATCATATCAGCCGATGGACGTCCACTGCAGGACATAGGCCTTTTGTAGGGACTTAGATGTACCTAATAGCTTCATTCAAACCTTTACTTTCTCAGAAATAGAGTAATTAAAATATTTTTAGCATTACAGTACACAAAATAAGAAAATCAATGTCGAACAAATGTTTACAACACTTGTCAGGGCAACTGTAACCAAAATAAGACCCTAGAATGGCAGAGAATGACCTTGAGTAGAGTCACGCACTAATAAATATTGTGTGTAGGGTTAAAGGATCCTTTGACAGTTAACAAGCACTTTCCTTTTCTACTCGTCACTCTCCCCGTCTATCCCAAGTAACCCATAAAGAATTACACAACAAGAAATGTGGACGACTCGACTACCCCTCTCTAAATCCCTACTCTTTACGAAACAACTCGCGCCACATAGTTATATTTAATAATTAGTTTCCATATTGTCCATAAGTATAAAAAGAAAAGAAAATGTAATTGTGTGCCTAAAGCATAAATTATAAATTGGATTTAATCCCACGTTAATGTTAACGAAGTCACATCAAAATTCTTTCATCTGAAAAAGTTTCTCCGTTCAACTTTGAACAGAAAGGAGCATAAAATAATTCTGGCAACTTTTTTAATCTGTTGCCGCTTTTATCGCATCACTGGAGAGTATGGAGGCATTCATTTAATGGGGTCTACTTAAGTGAAGTTGCTTTTTTTTATCTTTTTGTTTACTTGTAATTACTTTTTCGCGATCTTGGTACATATAATGATATTGGTTTTTAATACTTGGACCTTGTGAAATTACCGCCTTTAATTAAATTTAATTAAGGGCAGGGGTAGGGTAGTGGTAGGGTAGTGGTAGGGTAGGGGTAGGGTAGTAGTAGGGTAGGGTTAGGTTAGGGTAGAGGTATATATATATATATACCTCTACCCTAACCTAACCTAACCTAACCTTATATATATATATATATATATATACATATATTTATAAGCCATTTATGCGAATTCACCTATTCAGTATGCATAGGAATAGGTATTCCTCGACCCCAGGGGTACAAAATAGTGATTTTAATAAAAAGAAATGTCTGAGCTTAAGTGGATTGATCCGAGACTCAAAGACATTGAGAGCAAATTTGCTAACGCTGTACAATTTGCATACATTATAAAGGAGTTTTCGTATACGAATTTTTGTGTGAGAACTTATATACGATTTTTTTTTCAATTAAATTTAATGATTAAATAAAAATCATTTGGCGTAGGTTCAAATCCAGTTCGGGGCAGGCACCTTCAACTTTTCAGTTGTGTGCATTTTAAGAAATTAAATATCACGTGTCTCAATCGGTGAAGGAAAACATCGTGAAGAAACCTGCACATCAGAGAATTTACTTAATTCTCTGCGTGTGTGAAGTCTGCCAATCCGCATCGACGGCCTCCGTGGCGCAGTGGTATGCGCGGTGGATTTACAAGACGGAGGTCCTGGGTTCGATCCCCGGCTGGGCAGATTGAGATTTTCTTAATTTGTCCAGGTCTGGCTGGTGGGAGGCTTCGGCCGTGGCTAGTTACCACCCTACCGGCAAAGACGTACCGCCAAGCGATTTAGCGTTCCGGTACGATGCCGTGTAGAAACCGAAAGGGGTGTGGATTTTCATCCTCCTCCTAACAAGTTAGCCCGCTTCCATCTTAGACTGCATCATCACTTACCATCAGGTGAGATTGTAGTCAAGGGCTAACTTGTAAAGAATAAAAAAAAAAAAAAAAAATTGGGCCAGCGTGGTGGACTATTGGCCTAACCCCTCTCATTCTGAGAGGAGACACAAGCTCAGCAGTGAGCCGAATATGGGTTGATAATGATGATGATGATGAGCCAAAACATTGTCGACCATGAATGGGTATATTTTATCTGTTACATGACGTCACTTTAACAAATACTATACAAAACGGAGCGTTTGACAAAAATACTATAGTTAACAATTAGTTTGACGTTTAGTACATCAAGTGTGTTAGTGACGTCACACTATGTCACATATCACAAGAAACCCCTTACTTTTATATATTGATATCGATATATTTCGGACCCTTATTCCATGTACTACTGGAAACTAATATTGCTTAAATTAAATTTGATATGAATGAACTACCCTATTGTAAACAAATTAAAATAACAAAATTACTGTTATATATAAAAATATTATTGTTAATGTCATTTCCACTTGCGCAACCTATTCTGCGCACCTTTCACCGTGCACGCTGTTGGCCTGGTCCTCGGTGGCGCACCTTTCACTTTTCAGACGTACGTATTGAGACATACATAGTGTATGCTGCGCTTTCCGGTGCGGGGTCGCCATTCCAGCACCTTGGGACCCCAACGTCCATCGGCTCTTCGAACTATGTAGCCTGCCCATTGCCAATTAAGCTTAGCGATTCGCTGAGCTATGTCAGTGACTTTGGTTCGTCAGCGGATCTCCTCGTTCCTGATACGATCACGCAGAGAAACTCCAAGCATAGCTCGCTCCATCGCCCGCTGAGTGACTTTGAGTCTTCGAATAAGGCCCATAATCAGCGACCAAGTCTCAACGAATGATTACTGGTTTAAAACACTGCTAACATCAAAAGTTTCTCAACTCATGCTAATATAAGAATTGGTTGACTCTGTCTTAGAATAGCTAGTGACTGTTATTGTTAGAAATAAATTTTGGTCGTTATTCAGACGTATCTTAGAAAGTTAGAAAGTTTTGTTACATTTAGTCTTTGTTATTTGTAAAGTTAAGAGTTCAAGTTGCTCCAAATAATTACTAAAAGGTACCTAAGAATAACCATTAAATTGCTATTAGAGTTATAAATATCGTAACAATAACTCATCCAAATGTATTACTTACAAGGTTTTGTTTAACTTTGTGTTTTATCTGAATTTAGGACTTCCCTATTTCTTCTCCTTTGTTCTATCTCTTCTTCTCAAGTCTTCTCAGTTTCCTTATTCTTATAACTTTGTTATCGTTAAAACAGAAGTAAATAGGCTCTTCTAGACCAACTTGCACCATTTTATGCCGTATCTACCCTTACCATCATGTGAGATTGTGGACAAACGCAAAAATTTATAAATAAAAAAACTTTTTTTTTGTTTTAAAAGAGATAGTTCTTGCCAAATTTCTTCAGTCAGTCAAGTAAATAAATATATTTTGGTTTTTCTTGCGAGTGGTATGATTAAATTTTAAAATTCAAAATTAATTTATCTCAAGTATTTTTAACTTAAAATCACTTTAAAAACGTACATTGGGCCAGCGTGGTGGACTATTGGCCTAACCCCTCTCATTCTGAGAGGAGACTTGAGCTCAGCAGTGAGCCGAATATGGGTTGATGATGATGATGATAAGGGACACAATTTACGATCTATTTACAAAAGACATATTTTTTACTCCGAAAATGTTCATTTTAGAACACTTAGACATTTTTATTGAATTTTCCTTAAAGAATATTACCCTAGAGTTATAGGAAATAATTCCGAGCACCCTGTATAGATAGATATCATATCATAGATCATAGAGGAATGTCGGTCAATTAACTGTCCCTATTACTTTGTATTAATTGAGTTGTCGGGACGTTATTGTCTATTTTATTACCCAATTATACGTGTTAGTTGCTCGTTGACGAAACACAGCTTGTAGACATGCTGTTGTTTTATTTATTTATTTATTACTAGCAGACGCCCGCGACTTCATCCGCTAATTTAGAGTTTCACAAATCCGTCGGGAACCATGGACTTTTCCGGGATAAAAAGTAACTTATGTGTTAAACCAGAGTAATATCTATTTCCATTCCAAAATTCAACTAAATCGGTTTAGTAGTTTCGGCGTTTAAAGCTAACAAACATCCATACAAGCTTTAGCGTTTATGATATTAGAAGGATGAAAAATTAAAAGAGTAAATCTAAAAATGAAGGACTTTCCATAAAAACTTTCAACCCCTATTTCACCCCTTCAATTTTTATTTCAAGGTCAAAAAGTACCCTATGCTATGCTCCAAGGTCCCATTTACGATCATACCAAAATTCATCTTGATCAGTTCAGCCGTTTAACCGTGAAAAGGTAACAGACAGACAGACAGAGTTACTTTCGCCTTTATAATAATAGTATAAATTTTTACCACCAACACATATGCATACAGAATCAAAAAAAATTATAACTAAGGCACTATAACACATATTCACTCAAAGGTAGCCACAACATGCATAAAGTGTAGTCACACTAACATAAAAAATCAAAAAAAAACACAACAATTTACACTAAATTGATCCAGAGCCCTTACGACATCACAAAGTACACCTCTTTATAATTTTTTTTTTCTATTCTGTACAAGTTAGCCCTTGACTACAATCTCACCTGATGGTAAGTGATGATACAATCTAAGATGGAAGCGGGCTAACTTATTAGGAGTAGGATGACAATCCACACCCCTTTCGGTTTCTACACGACATCGTACCGGAACGCTAAATCGCTTGGCGGTACGTCTTTGCCGGTAGAGTGGTAACTAGCCACGGCCGAAGCCTCCCACCAGCCAGACCTGGACCAAGAAAACCTCAATCAGCCCAGCCGGGGATCGAACCCAGGACCTCCGTCTTGTAAGTCTACTGCGCCACGGAGGCGTCGAAATATTAGTAAAGATGTTCTAGCCAGGAATGTTCACCACAGCTTTCACCTTTCAAGATTACTTGTCATCTTCACCTTCCCCCTTGCGTTAGTCTTCATTTGTTTTTACAACATTTAGTTATTATATTACACCAAATATAAATAGAACTAGCGGAAGCACGCGACTTCGTCCGCGTGGAATTTAGTTCTACACAAATCCCTCGGGAATCATGGATTTTTCCGGGACAATAAGCCTATGGTTAATCCAGGCTATAATATATCTCAATACCAAGTTTCAGCTAATTCGGTGGGTACTTATTATTATTATTATTTATACTGTATCAAGTGCTACCAACGTTATTTTCGAAGTTGAAAACTCGTATCATTTATCTTAATTATATTTCTCGTTGAATAAACCTAAAATTAGTTTTAGATGTATGAGTTGAGATTGAAATTTATGACGCTCTCTATAGAAAGTACTGAGTTTAGCTATTAGGTAAGTATTTGGATAATCATCCAAACTTTTGGTGTTTAGATTAATTTGTTATATCCTACTAATATTATAAACCCGAAAGTTTGTCTGGATATTTAGATGTTAGTTACTTTTTAGCGCCGCTAATACTGAAGCGATATGGCTGAAAATTGGAATGGAAATAGATTTTACTCTGGATTGACACATAGGCTACTTTTTATCCCAAAAAAATCCTTGGTTTCCCGAGATTTGCGAAAACTGATGATTTTGATGATAGAATGTTTGTTACTCTTTCACGCCTCGACTACTGAACAGAATGAGCTGAAATTTGGTATTAAGATATATTATCTTAAGGCTTTTTATGTCGGAAAAATCCATGGTACCCGAGGGCTTTTTGAAAAACTAAATTCCACGAGTAAAGAAGAGAGACAGAATAAGAAACATTGATATAAGGAAAAGGACCAGAGTTACCGACATTTTAACCAGGATGGACCAGCTTAAGTGATGGACAGGTCATATGCTTCGGGATACTCAAGAAAAGTGGTCACACAATGGTACCCTCGCAATGGGAGACGGAAAAAGGGACGGCAGCATAGACGGTGGGAAGACGAGCTGAAGCTTACAGCTGGCCCATTCTGACGAAGAGTAGCTCTGGACAGGAAACACTGGCGGGAGCTGAAGGAGGTCTTTGCTATGAGGCACAATGAGATTAGGGACATAATTTAAATGTACAAAATCTTCATTAATAAAGGCTATTTTTAACCGACTTCCAAAAAGGAGGAGGTTCTACGTTCGGCTGTATGTATGTTTTTTTTTTTTTTTTATGTATGTCCAGCGATAATTTCGTCAATTATGGACCGATTTTGAAAATTCTTTTTTTGTTTTGAAGGGTTTACTTCCAGGGTGGTCCCATTTTTTTCATTTAAAGCTGTTTCTGAAAGAACCACATAAATTTTGTAGTTAAAACGTGTTTCATTAAAACATCACTGGCTTGGCACCGCCTTCAAACTGATCAGAAGGTAGCACATAGGTAGGATGTTATTTTTTGCTTTTTAGTTAAAGTTATTTTTTGACTTGGAAGTCGGTTGAATTTTTTTTATTAAAATTTTTTATTTATTTATTTTATTTTAAATATTGGATAGAAGCAGGCGTTACTTTGCGGAAGTTCATCATGATTATATAATGATTTATTTATTTTGCTATCATCCGCGAAAAGTTGACTCTACAACGTGCAATTGCAATTGCACGTTGTAGAGTCAACATCTCCTGAGGATGCTCCAGTTTCGGGGTGAAACGTACGTAGAGAGTATTTTGTCGGACCTGGGTGATGATGTCGCATGGGTTCGTCGACTTATCGCGGATGATAGTAAAATAAATAAATCAATATATAATATTTTATTTTATTTGAATTCCACGCGGACGAGGACGGGCGTCCGCTAGTTTTTAATAATTCCAAAATCCGTGCTCTATTTCTCTACCGAATTTCGTTCATCAAATACGATCGAGAGTAATAATCGTCGTTTGTCGTCACCGACGGACGCGTCAATATTTACGATGGCACCGGACTCGAAGTCGCTACCCAACAAAAACAGGTGACGCGGATGTTGGGAAATTATTTCCATCTCGCTCGCGTCGTTTGATACGCATTTATTGATACGAATGTCGAACGTTGAATAGAAGGAGTTAGTTTTCAGAAGTTCATTTTTTTTTTTAAATATACTTAAACAATACCTCAATTTGAGCCTCAATAGCTCAACGGTAAGAGCGGTCGGACTCATCACCGAAGGGTGGTGGTTCGATCCCCGCCCCGTTGGTCTATTGTCGTACCCACTCCTAATACAGTCTATCCCGACTAGTTGGAGAGGGAATGTTGGTCATATTAAAAAAATACTACTAAGATAGTTGATATTATAATATTCATATACATTTATATACTACATATAAATACTTATATAATGTATAAATACGCACAGACACTGGAAAATACCCATGCTCATCACACAAATATTTTCCAGTTGTGGGAATCGAACCCACGGCCGTGGATGCAGAAAGTAGGGTCACTACCCACTGCGCCACGCGGTCGTCATTACGATTAGATATAGTTTTATTTTCATTGCTAACCCGCAAACTCAGACGGGAATTATAAAGGGACCACACGCTAGAGTCTAGGCGTTACCCCTTTATCAAAGACTAGCCGACGCCCGCGACTTCGTCCGCGTGAAACTCGATGTAAACTTTCAACTACCCCTATCCTACCCCTACCCTACCCCTAGCCTACCCCTACCCGACTTTTCTGGTTGATTTTTTACACCTTGTGTCCGAAAAACCCAAATATCTTACGGAACCCTATTTTTTTCCAAAATAAATATTTAGCCTATGTTACTTGTGGATAATGTAGCTTTCGAATGGTGAAAGAATATTTAAAATCGGTCCAGTAGATTTTGAGCCTATTCATTACAATCAAACAAACAAACATACAAACAAAGTTTTCCTCTTTATAATATTAGTATAGATCAAGAATTAACAATCCGTAGCCAAGCACGTCGATTCCTTTCTACGATCGCAAACGCTTCAATAACTAGAAAAATGTATGGGAATGACATTTGCTAACGACAGGTCACGTGATCAAGATCTGTCATCCCCATACATTTTTCTAGTAATAATAACTTGGCTCAGACCAAATTTTACAACATATCTGCCATACTAACTATTGTTCCAAATGGGCAGTTCTAACGATACGTAGCAGTTTTTTTCTTAGCGGGCGCTTTTGAAAATCGACAAAATGTATGGAAATAACGAATCGTCGAACCTGTATAACTTGGTTCAGAGCCCTCCTACAACTTATATGCCATATTAGCTATTACTCCAAATAGCAAGTTCTAACGATTCGTGCCATTTTTTTTGGCCGGCACTTTCAAAAAGGGCCCAAAATGATCTCCTTTGTAATAAAAACAATATCTAAAAATAACCAATTCTTCAGTCGGAACATATTCTGTGTAACGAATAGAAGCGATGTGTTATTAATCTGTGAATTAGTCTGAGTCCGCAAAATCTTTGTCGCGTCTGCGTTTGGTATGCATTTGAATGTCAAACGTCGATTTAAAAAAATTGTCGACACACATATTCGTAACACATACAACCGTATACACAACCGACAGAGACAAAGGGTAAAGCGATATGTAACGCGTAACGCGTGACGATTTCTGTTAAGTCGTTCTACTGACTGACTAGGTAACTTCGATGCAACGCATCGATTTGAGAAGAAAAAATCTGAGGAGAAATAAAAAAAGAAAAAAAAACCCTAATAAATAAATTAATTAAACAAATAAAAAACCCGACTGCATAAATTATACAAAAACTAAAAGGAAAAAAACAAGCTCAGTCCAGAAGTGTAGAAAGCAATTGGAAAACAGTCAGGACCTATTATATATTGTATAGAATGATTTTCATCTACATTATTTACAGGTCCCAACTGTTTTCTGGTAGATATGAAGTAATAAAGAATATTACATACATACATACAAACGTACATACAAACATACATATAAGATACGCGCGAAAAACATAACCAGTCGGGTAAAAAAAACTCTAATCCGAGGATATCGAGGCTTTTTTAAATCTAACACATATATATCTATAAATACCTGCTTCTACGTGAAATATTAGTTTTTTATACAGTCATATATTGTCTTCTAGAATTTAGAGAGCACATTACTCTCATGTTATGTGACGCTAACAAGGTGTGTGGATTTAACGAGCCCCAGATAATAAGAGTGGGTATGTAGGAGTCTGGTACTTTTGCCTGTTTTCTCGTAAAATTGTGTGAAAGCTATTACTAAACCTAAGAGATAAAAGTAGGTACATTTAGTGACTAATAAGCGTTGCTAACGTCTCCAAAGTCAGCCATTGACGGTCAATTATTCTCACGTTTCTGCAGCACAAACGGCAGCGAAGACGTTTCATAAGTCGAAATAACAAGTATATTTTTTGCGTCAAGTCGAGCCGTCATGTACGCAGTGACCAACACACGATCAATTATAGTCGTGGGTGCTACAGAATGAGCCGTGATAGCCCAGTGGATATGACCTCTGCCTCTGATTCCGGAGGGTGTGGGTTCGAATCCGGTCGGGGCATGCACCTCCAACTTTTCAGTTGTGTGCATTTTAATAAATTAAATATCACGTGTCTCAATCGGTGAAGGAAAACATCGTGAGGAAACCTGCATACCAGAGAATTATCTTAATTCTCTGCGTGTGTGAAGTCTGCCAATCCGCATTGGGCCAGCGTGGTGGACTATTGGCCTAACCCCTCTCATTCTGAGAGGAGACTCGAGCTCAGCAGTGAGCCGAATATGGGTTGATGACGTGCTACAGAAACATGAGAATAATTAACCGTTTGTGGCTAGCAACCCAGTGGATATGACTTCTGCCTTTAACTCGGAGTGCGTAGATTCGAATCCGGTCCGGGGCATGTACTTCAGTTTTCAGATATGAGCATTTTATGAAATTAAATGTCTCAAGCGGTGAAATAAAACATCATGAGGATACCTAAGAATTTTCTTAATTCCCTACGAGTGAAGTCTGTCAATGCGCATATAGTCTGGTAAGTTTGTTGATAACACTCCTATGATATGCGGGCGACGGGAGGAAAGACTGCGCGGGTGTGAAAAAGTGACGAGCATCAGTCGTGGGTTTTTCATTCATCGCTATACGCCCCCCGCCCCGCGCGCAACATCGCGAGTGTTACGGACGAAGTTGCTAAGCTAACCCTTTCATTCTGAAAAGTAACCCGTGTTGAATAATAAGTAAAATATAGGTTGTTAATATGTTTAAGCGTTGCTTTATTTCGCCTTGGCGGAATTTCCTATTGAAATCTAATCATTTAGTGACACAGTTCATAGAGGGAAGTGCCTAAAGCCATGCTTTTCTGCCTTGGCAGTATCTTTTATAGAAACAGAGGGACATCCTTTTGTTGTCGATGTCCATTCTAATCGCACAAAACGTTACGTATCGACGTTCCTAAAAAGAACAGCGACGATGTGGAATGCCCTTCCGACTTCTGTGTTTCCTAACATTTATAATTTGTGCACCTGCAAGGCATTACATAAGAGTGAATAGGCATTTTCTAGGCAAGCGCGCTCCAACCTAAACCTCATCATTGCTTTCCACCAGGCATGATTGTAGCCAAACGCAAGTTTTATACGAATAAAAAAAAAATATTTCTCACAAAAGAAACAAAAATGCTTGCTTAAAATAAGTACGGCAGTGACTTTATCCAATTAAGATGTTCCGATTTTTAACTGCACGCTTATCCTGGGAAAAAATAATAATAAATTAAAATTAAAATATAAAAAGTATATATATTTTTCTAGTTTCTGAAGTGAAACTCTATAGGTAGTTTTTTATATGATTTTTTTTCCGAGAAGCACCAATTAAATGACATTGTGGATTAGGTACATTTTACCAATTTTTGCTTTCACACGTAAGGGGCTGTAGTCCGGGGGTCCGTATCATTAATACAGCTGATATGGCGGTAGCTTCGCCCCTGAGTAATTTAATCATGAAAATTTGACGGCCTCCGTGGCGCAGTGATATGCGCGGTGGATTTACAAGACGGAGGTCCTGGGTTCGATCCCCGGCTGAGCAGATTAAGATTTTCTTAATTTGTCCAGGTCTGGCTGGTGGGAGGCTTCGGCCGGGGCTAGTTACCACCCTACCGGCAAAGACGTACCGCCGAGCGATTTAGCGTTCCGGTACGATGCCGTGTAGAAACCGAAAGGGGTGAGGATTTTCATCCTCCTCCTAACAAGTTAGCCCGCTTTCATCTTAGACTGCATCATCACTTACCATCAGGTGAGATTGTAGTCAAGGGCTAACTTGTAAAGAATAAAAAATTCCCTATCTCCACTAACATAAGTCTTAGTGAATTGGTCTGCAATTCGATAAATTAACCACAGTCTAAACAAAATGATATCTCCGAAATACTTTTCAATAGCTGTTCGTAATCTACTCAACGATCAATATTAGCTTAACTCGATAATAACCAAATATTTATCGCACGGAACCCATACAAAATAGGTCATCAAATTCACATTAGCAGCCCAGTTGTTCTGTTTTACTTTCCTGTGCAAATTAAATACATAACCAACAAACGCCCGCGACTTTATCCGCGGGAAAATACTTTCTTTTTCCTTTCTTTTCTGTAGTTCCCGTGGCTCTTTAATGGTAAAAGAATTTTCAAAATCGGTTCTCTAGATCCAGAAATAATATTTATTATTTATTTAATAAACAAAATTACATATGTCGGAGAATAAGGGCTAAATATTGGGATATCGTATCGTATATTCCGCTCTACTATCGTGGTACGTCTCGACTAAGTTCTACACTTTACGTCAGGAATTTCAAATACACAAAGTAACATTATCAATCATTACCGGAATGATCACTTTACTACTTCTACAGGTATACCCCTTAATGACACTATTGATCAAGTATAACACTGATACTATAATATGGAAACTAGGATTAACTATCGTAGGCAATACAAGCGGATCTCGGACTTGCAACCGATATCAGTAGGATTGAAGGATCCCTTTACAACTAGTCAATGCTCCCCTTCTCCGCTCGTGTTGGCTCCCAGCTAGTAACTAACAATGCAATGGCCAGATAATACGGATAACCGACTCACTCAATTACCTCACTCACTGTTAAACTAACTAGATCATCCCAAGCGTTTAACTGAATAAACTTGAGAATTGAAGTGAATAAATTTGAAACCGCGTGCTGGCTCAGAGATAGTCAACTAACAGGGTCCCTAGTGGGAGTTTTCAGTATTTTCAATCTGTTACTATCGCGTTACGTAAACGCGAATTTACTAGTGGGGTCATATCCTCCCGAGAGTATCGGGTGAGGGGGTACGGGCCCCTAGGCTTGGCCTCCTTGCCCGAGTAAGACGCAGGGAAACTTGCTCCCCCGGTGATTTCTTCCAGCCCCTTTCGGGGCTGAGGCATCTTGCCCTATGAGTTGAATTTTGTCTTTTTTTTATTTATTATTGTCCTTCAGCGCGGCGATGTCTTGTCTGGTGCTTGCGTCATCGATATCGTCGTCTCCGCTGCCTCCGGTGTCTACGCCTTCAGAGAAGTCCATTTATAGAAGCTCACGAGGTAGAGGACGCCCATTTTGTGGTATTTCGCAGTGCGGTGCGATACCATGGAGATGAATGTGCGGTCCGTTATCCGCTCGTGCGAACATTCGGCGCGCTAGACTTCGGACGAACTCCTCCACGGATGGCGTCCTGGTGTCACGGTGGATGATGCCATTTCTGACGTAGTCAGAAATGGCATCATCCACGTAGTCAGTTATTTAGTTGTGCAGTAGTGCCAATAGATGGCGCTGTTTCAATTCCTTAGAAATTCGCGTTTACGTCAATACGATCGTCACAGTATCAAACTGCCACTAGGCCCTCAAATTTCCACAAACAAACAACTGACAGATAAACGACACACACTTCTTTTATTGTTACCTCGTAACGAAAAGAAGTTTCTAACAGATATCGCTATCAAATTAGTTACTCTAATTAATGTTATGTTGCTAATATTATCTAATTCTCCGACATACATAAAACACTTTTTAATCCAATAAACAGATGAGTGGAGGTTTCTAATTCGGATCTTGGCCTTTAAGGATAAGAATTGAATTAACGTAAAAGTAGTTAGTACACAACTACAAATGTTCTAACTTGTATACAGATTTCATTAATTAAATACATATTCATTTAAAGAGGTACCTATTATGAAAGCACGGGTGATGGTCGTAAATATTACATGAAATTCATTAAGCAGTAAATTAAATATTATAAACGCGTATTTTCACTTGTTAAGCGACTTCAAAAAGGAGGAGGTTCTCAATTCGGTCGGTATTTTTTTTTTTATGTATGTACACCGATTACTCAAAGACGCCTGGACCGATTTCAAAAATTCTTTTTTTGTTTGAAACGGTATAGTCCCCATTTGGTCCCATTGCCATCATGTCAAGTTCTGATGATGGAATCCTGGAGAAATTGAGGGGAACTTCCGAAAATTATATGGGTATCTAGTGTGTTCGTAAACTTTTCGATTTAGTACTTTTAAGCACTACAATTTCATGAAGGTTTGAAATCGATCTGATGATGGAGCCATAAAACAGACGAGGGAACTCCTCGGCGATTTACAGCATTTACCTTGTGTTTGGGCTTGATTAATTTGTATTAATGAGAACTTTCCACATAGATAGGTTGTGACTGTCATTTAGGGGTTTGGTGATGAAGACCAAGGACAATTATTATTTATTATTTATTATTATTTATTTATTATCATCATAACTTAAAACTAGCCTTACAGGTATCACCTAATTCGCTAGCTTAGTACTATATTATAAATCTAAAACTTAATTCTATTTACCTATATACATTACAATTAATATTACCTACTTAGTATAACAAATACACCACTCAGCAATCCTTGTGAGTTCACTCAGAGTACAAGAGAAGATGTCGATGTTTTCAGCTACGACGTTCAGAGTGCGAAGTGCGCACGTCAACGGAGCTTTTTTGGCTAAAATAGTACGTCCACTCGGTACCACCAGCAACTGAGGCTTGCGTCTCCGCGACACGTAACGCAATTAAGGGAACTCCTTAACGGTTTACAGTAACTACCTTGTGTTTGGCCTTGATTAATTGGTATTGCTGAGAACTATCTACCTAGATGAGTTGTGTCTGTTATTAGGGGTCTGATGATGAAGACCAAGGTCAATTAAGGGAACCCCTTAACGGTTTACGGTAGCTACCTTGTGTTTGGGCTTGATTCACTTGTATTGCTGAGAATTTTGTACCAAGATGGGTTGTGACTGTCTTTAGGGGTCTGATGTATTCGTTTGAGATAACATTTTACACTAAAAATGGAAAAATAATAAAAATTTTAATAAAAAAAATATAACCGACTTCAAAACCTAAAACGTACCCACTAAACTAAAAAGCGAAAAATAACATCATAATATGTTCTACCTGCTGATCAGTATGAAGGCGGTGCTTAGCCGGTGTTGTCTTAATTTAAGCCATTTCTGACAGGAACTCATGAAACAATACTGTCTGCAAAATCTAAATCTATAATATATTCTCACATGGCTTGAATTAATACATCACCGGCTTAGCACCGCCTTCATACTGATCAGCAGGTAGAACATATTATGATGTTATTTTTCGCTTTTTAGTTTAGTGGGTACGTTTTAGGTTTTGAAGTCGGTTGTATTTTTTTTATTAAAATTTTTATTATTTCTTATATGCTGGAATGTGGTAACACCAAAACTATAACTTGGTAAGTTTGTTGATGACACTCCCATGATATGCGGGCGACGGGGGCAAAGACTGCGCGGGTGTGAAATCGTGCGTGCGGGGAAGTGACGTGCATCAGTCGTTATTCGGTACACGTCCCCCAGTCCGCACCACAGAACAGAGATCGCTAAAAGCTAACGCTTGTTACGAACTAACTTGCCAAGCTATAAATTTTTAACCGACTTCCAAAAAGGAGGAGGTTCTACGTTCGGCTGTATGTATGTTTTTTTTAATGTATGCCCAGTGATATTTCCGTCATTCCGTTTGACCAATTTTAAAAATATTTTTTTTTTGTTTGGAAGGGTATACTTCGAGGGTGATCCTATTTTTTTCATGTCAGGATCTGATCATGGTATCCTGGAGAAATCGAGGGGAACTTTCGAAAATCGTAGAGACGGCTAGTGCGTTTGTTAGTTTATACATAAGGTATTTTAAACCACCACAATTTGATGAAGGTCTGGAGTTGGACTGATGATGGAGCCGAAACACAGACGATGACGAGTGTCAACGATTTACAACAGTTACCTTTTCTTTGGGCTTGATTAATTTGTATTGATGAGAACTTTCCACCTAGATGGGTTGTTACTGTATTAGGGATCTGGTGATGAAGACAAAGGAAAGTTAAGGGAACTCCACGGCAGTTCACAGTGTTTGGAATAGATAAATTTGTATTGATGAAAACTTTGCACCTAGATGGGTTGTGACTGTATTAGGGATCTGGTGATGAAGACGAAGGACAGTTAAGGGAACTCCACGGCAGTTCACAGTTGCTACCTTGTGTTTGGAATAGATAAATTTGTATTGATGAGAACTTTCAACCTAGATGGGTTGTGACTGTATTAGGGATCTGGTGATGAAGACAAAGGAAAGTTAAGGAAATTCCACGGCAGTTCATAGTAGCTATCTTGTGTTTGGAATAGATAAATTTGTATTGATGAGAACTTTCCACCTAGATGGGTTGAAACTGTATTAGGGGTCTGGTGATGAAGACAAAGGAAAGTTAAGGGAATTCCACGGCAGTTCATAGTAGCTACCTTGTGTTTGAAATAGATAAATTTGTATTGATGAGAACTTTCCACCTAGATGGGTTGTGACTGTATTTAGGGATCTGGTGATGAAGACAAAGGAAAGTTAAGGGAATTCCACGGCAGTTCATAGTAGCTATCTTGTGTTTGGAATAGATAAATTTGTATTGATGAGAACTTTCCACCTAGATGGGTTGAAACTGTATTAGGGGTCTGGTGATGAAGACAAAGGAAAGTTAAGGGAATTCCACGGCAGTTCATAGCAGCTATCTTGTGTTTGGAATAGATAAATTTGTATTGATGAGAACTTTCCACCTAGATGGGTTGAAACTGTATTAGGGGTCTGGTGATGAAGACAAAGGAAAGTTAAGGGAATTCCACGGCAGTTCATAGTAGCTATCTTGTGTTTGGAATAGATAAATTTGTATTGATGAGAACTTTCCACCTAGATGGGTTGAAACTGTATTAGGGGTCTGGTGATGAAGACAAAGGAAAGTTAAGGGAATTCCACGGCAGTTCATAGTAGCTACCTTGTGTTTGAAATAGATAAATTTGTATTGATGAGAACTTTCCACCTAGATGGGTTGTGACTGTATTAGGGGTCTGGTGATGAAGACGCAGGCCAGTTTAAAGAAACTTCTCGACGGTTCATAGTACCTAATTTGTGTTTGCACTTGATAAATTTGTATTGATGAGAACTTTCCACTCATATGACAGTGTTGTAATGAATACGGAGGACAGTTAAGAAAACTCCTCATTATATCGCACTTCTAAGCTAGCTCATTTGGTAATTAATTCCTAAAGAAAGATTTTGAATTTCCTTATACCGTTAACAAAAAGCTTGAAATTTTTAAAATGCTTACCTTGCGTTTAAAATTCGTTCAACGTTACAGTTTAGTTAGATACAAATTTTCCGCCGCAGCAAAATTATTAAAGTTCCCAACAGTTGCAGCAACTTTTCGAAAGTGTTTCGTTATAAATTTTCTGCCACCAGGGCGGCTATTCTCTAACGTTGTTTTGTATATCTCGCAAGTGCGAGTTTCAAAGTCACCGCTATCTTTCTCATTCTATAGTATCGTGTTAAACAGAGAGAGATAGAGGTGAATTCGAAACTCGCACTTGCGAGATATAAAAATATCGTTACAGAATAGCCTAGCAGACCTCTGTTATTGTGCTTTTGACTAGTAGGTAAATATATATACTAATATACGAATATTTCAAGAACTACATTAAAAGTATATAGGAGTTTCGTTTTTTTTTTCATTTTGATGTAGGTACCTAAAATAAAAATAGCCTTTTTATTCAGACTTTTTTAACGAAATCTTACTCTATTATTTATATATCTTTTAAACATTTCACTTTACGTATATTTTGTGCTTCTTTACTTTCTGTAAGTCCGTTTGCCAATCGGCAAAGACCTCCTCCAAACTGCTCCATTCTGATCTCTCTCTGACTACTCTAGTCCAAGTTTTCCCTGCAACCTGTCTGATATCATCTTCCCATCTTTTTTGTTGCCTTCTTCTGTTTCTTTTCCCTTCCCTTGGATACCATTGTCTAATTATTTTGCTCCACTTGTCCTTTCCTCTGATCATGTGTCCCGACCACAGGTGTGTAGGTACCTAAGGAGACCTAAAATGCGATCACTTATAATTTTAGCAAAAGGTGAACACTTAAATAGGCATACAATCTTCCTGCCTGCTTAATTTACCTAATTACCTTATCAATACATATACCCCACATCAATACATATAAAAAAATTGAAGTGTCTGCCTGTTAAATGTGTTTCTTCAAGTGCTCACAATACTGAAACATAATCAATCTTTTAAAAATGTTTGTCTATCTGTCAGTCTGTTTGTCTGGACTAATCTCTAGAACGTCTGAACCGATTTTAATGGGACGTGAAATGGGATAGATTCCCGAAGTCCGCTAGTAAATAATATTTTTAACAGACTCCCAAAAACGAGGAGGTTCTACGTTCGACTGTATGTATGTTTTTTTTTAACTGCGGGTATTTACTGGATATGACATCTGCCTCCGATTCCGGAGGGTGTGAGTTCAAATCCGGTCTGGAGCATGCACATCCAACTTTTCAGTTGTGTGCAATTTAAGAAATTAAATATCACGTGTCTCAAACATTGAAGGAAAAACATCATGAGAAAACTTGCATGCGTGTGTGAAGTCTGGCAATCCGCATTGGGCCAGCGTGGTGGACTAACCACTCTTATTCTGAGAGGAGACTCGAGCTCAGCAGTGAGCTGAATATGGGTTGATATTGAGTACTGAAACGCACTGAGTCCGAGAACGCACTCTATAAAATTATTTTAATATCTCATACTCACAGTAATCAATCTTACATCGTTCAGTTTAAACTTAAGCTTTCATCGATAATCGATATTTCGATAAAACCTCATTAATATCTCTAATCATGGATACGAAGATAAATGAGAGTCGAATTAAAATAAAAGCTTACAAGAATTAACGACCTCTTTTGTATAAAGTTTTCATGATTAAAGGAAGATACATAAATTACGTCACACGTTAGGCAGGGGGGGGGGATTCAATTATTTAATATATAAATGTTCTGTTTAAATAATATAAATAATTTCTACCCGCACCAAAAGGTTCCTGATTTCAAATATCATGATATTTTTATCAATAATAATGAAATTTTTATCATAATTATATATTTAATATCATTGATTCGAAGACATTGTAGAAGATTAAAAAAATCAAGTTCCACTCGCAATAAAGTTATAATATTTAACAAAAAAAGTTGGCGTGAACAGCACTAGTGCACTATACTAGTCTTGCCGGCTCCACATTAGTGTCGTGAATTCACTTCGATGACTATAAATTTCCTCTTTTGAGCGCCACATTTTTCATGCGCTAGTAACACATCTTACTTACTTACTTACTTCCTTCGGCGCTACAACCCTTTGTGGGTCTTGGCCTCCTCTACCACTTTTCTTCATCCATTTCTATGCCTAGCCTTTCTTTCCCACCCAGATAATTTTTCCATTTTTTGCAGGTCCTCTTTCACACAATCTAGCCATCTTTTTTTAGGTCTTCCTTTTAATCTTTTTACCTGTGATCTCCATTTTGTCATCACTTTAGGCCCTCTAGTATTTGGCATCCTCTCTACGTGTCCTAGCCACTGAAGACGTTGGGCTTTACAATGGCGCACTATTGTTTCGCGTTTAGTAGTAACACATCTAACCGTATTTAATATCATTGCTTCACGTTATAAAAATAGCTGTATCGGAACATCTGAGCAGGACAAATCATATAATATTAATAATTGTCACCCATCTGTCTACACGAGATGTTTGTATCACAAACCGATATTGATTTCTGCTTGAGTTGAACGATACTAACAAGTTATTTTATTACCGACCTATTTTCCTTCCTTTTATACTATTAAAGTGGACATTGTAACTCCTCAGTATCTTGTGCTAGCCTTTATGTAGATTACTAGCTGACGCCGCGCGGTTTCACCCGCGTGGTTCTCGTTCCCGTAGGAATACGGGGATAATATATAGCCTTTCTTGATAAACGGGCTATCTATCACTGAAAGAATTTTTCAAATCGGACCAGTAGATCCTGAGATTAACGCATTCAATCAAACAAACAAACAAACTCTTCAACTTTGTAATATTAGTATAGACTAGCAGACGTCCGCAACATCGTCCGCGTGGAATTAAATTTTTGACAAATCCCGCAGGCACCATGGATTTTTCCGGGATTAAAAGTAGCCTATGTGTTAATCCAGAGTAAAATCTATTTCCATTCCATTTTAACCGAATCGTTTCAGTAGCCGCAGCGTGAAGGAAGCACAAACATACACACAAACTTTTTCCAGTACCTGTTAGCCAGTGTGGCTACAGTTAATCCGTTTTGCGGTTTGGAAGATATGAGGTAATAACATAGTCACATATATACATACATACAGGGCCAGTCCGCCCATACGAACGGAGCAATCGCTCCAGGCGCCAAATCCTAGGGGGCGCCTAAATGGTAAAGAAAAGAATGTTGGTCACTCCAGAGTATGGTCGAGATCTTTACATTCCATACTTTGCACAGGTTTAGATTATTAGGAGCAAACAGGAGAGGCGCCATAATCAGATCTCGCTCCGTTCTAAAATTTACTTCGGGCCGGCGCTGCATACATACATACAAGATACGCGCAAAAAACATAACCCTTCTTACAGTCGGGTAAAAACACGCAGTGCCAAAATTTTTTTCAAAAGGATAAAAAACAATATTTTATAGTACTCGAATCCAGGACCAAACAAATCGTGCTAACCATTGTACCCTCGATTCTTCCAGCGAAGCAGATAATTTTATTAACATCACAAAATATGAATGTAAACGTGATACATATTTTAATTAAATCGGCGTTTAATTTAGCTGCCAACTGCCGATATTTTACCCATTAATTATAACATCGTTTTTAATAAATTCATGGTAAATTAAATTTCACATCTGGATATTTCGATATTTATTTTTGGTAGACGTTGAGTATTTTTTTTTATGGTAGACGTCGACAGATCGGTGTCATCGTGTCGCGTTCGCTGCGGTACGAGGTCAATTAACCTCGTACCACACCACAAAGTTTTAGTGCGAGGTCCAAAAACCTCGTATTGCACGGTACGAGGTCAATTAAACTCGTACCACACCACAAAAAGTTTTAATACGAGGTAAAAAAACTTCGTATTGCACGGTACGAGGTCAATTAACCTCGTATCACACCACAAAGTTTTAGTGCGAGGTAAAAAAACCTCGTATTACACGGTACGAGGTCAATTAACCTCGTACCACGCCACAAAAAGTTTTAGTACGAGGTCAAAAACCTCGTATCGCAGATAACGGACGCATCGCTTACGATCCGTACGATGCGGATCAGTGGACGCACTTACTTTCTATACAAAGAAAGCCTCAATAGCTCAACGGTAAGAGCGGTCGAACTCATCACCGAGGGGTGGTGGTTCGATCCCCGCCCCGTTAATCTATTGTCGTACCCACTCCTAGCACAGTCTTGCCCGACTAGTTGGAGGGGAATGGGAATATTGGTCATATTTAAAAGATACAGCAAACATTCTTTAAAAAAAAATAAAAGAATACTATAATTCGTTTGCTGCGATTCGTCCGATGCGCACGATGCCGATCTGTGGACGCATACAATAATTAATCTGTTAGCGACGCAACGCCTTTAAGTATGTAATCTGTGCCTTACAATAAATAGTTGTTTGCCCGGTCCGTTTATTTTATTAAATAGGCACAATTAAAGTATACAATTGCGTCGCTTACATAATCTATACTTAATTATAATGATAGTAAATTACCGCAAAACATTAAGAAAAAGGAAAACATTAATGAGTTTTTATTAACATTAAAAAACTTTTTGCTTGAAAAAGTATATTATAAAATTAATGATTTTTTGACCGAAAAACGATAAATCCGCCTCTCTACTTATCTTATCTTATGTTATGTTAAGTTAAGTTAAGTTTTACTTTGTAGTTACAACACCCTCACAGGGTTCCATTTGTAATAATTATGAAATTTTATTTATGACATGTGGAAATGTAACTTAAATGAATAAATAAATAGTAATAAAGCCTTTTATTTTCCTTATACTCTAGTGTTACAATAGTTTTCTTAAATCTAGTGTTAGTACATTTAATGTTTACATTATTTAGTTTGTTAGTTTTAGAAATACATTGTTTTATTTAGTTATTTTTTTTGTAGTATTAGATTAAGTTCTTTTAAAATTATAAGGATCCCTCATAGGGTATAGGCCTCCCCCAATTCCTTCCTTTCTATACTTATTACTTACGTAATATTGTAAATTAAAAGTAAACCTTTTAAAAAATAAGCTTTAATTTGAATGCGTTAAAATGTAAAAAAAAATTACTTTAAATAAAATCAAATCAAATCAAAATTCATTTATTTCAAATAGGCTTATTTTACAAGCTCTTCCGAGACTACTTTCGAGATTACTAGGTAATAATATTAAACTTAAGATAATGGTGATAATAATTATTCGAAAACTTAAAATTAAATTTACGAGGGTCGTGTAGAAACCGAAAGGAGTGTGGATTTTCATCCTCCACCTAACAAATTAGCCCGCTTCCATCTTAGATTGCATCATCACTTACCATCAGGTAAGATTGTAGTCAAAGGCTAACTTGAAAACAATAAAATAAAAAAACACATTCGCCTTAATATATCGGGTTCCAAATAGGTAAGTGAAGGAAATAAAACAACTCAAACTTGTACCTTTGTCGTGCAAATGAAAGTAAACTAAGGAAAATAAACTGAAAAAGGAAAAAGAAACATCGACGAGATACGGATAGCCTTGAGTGATTAGAAAAAATGTTAAGCAGCCCTTTTGTTTACGGATGTATAGGGATATACTACGAAAGGCAGAATCGAGAACACAAAGAAAATTCAAAATTTACTTGACCCTCTCAGCCTACTATCTATCTGTATCTTGTTAACACTTAATAATAATATTGTTCTGATAGTTGTTTCAGTCAATGGTCTTCGACCAATAGCTTAAGAAGCTTTCGCTCAACTGTTGGATCAAGAGTCGGATACAAAAGGCAATGATTCTTGAGACGGCGCGTATTGGAGGAGGTTCCTCACTCTGGAGTCCTGACCACCGGTTGCTCGGGCAGTCAAATGTCCCGCAGCGGGAGGGTTGATTATTTTACACATTTTTAATAGTGTTTTGTATTTTATTTTTATATCAACATTGTTAAAAATTAAAAAAAAATACTAATAAATAAATGAGAGAATAAAAAAATAATAATATTCGACCAACACCTTAAGAAGCTTTCGCTTAACTGTTGGATCAAGAGTCGGATACAAAAGGCAGTGATTCTTGAGACGGCGCATATTGTGAGGAGGTTCCTCACTCTGAAGTCCTGACCACCGGTTGCTCGGGCAGTCAAATGTCCCGCAGCGGAAGGGTTGATTTTTTTTTATAAATTTTTATTAGTGTTTTGTATTTTATTTTTATATCAACATTGTTAAAAATTAAAAAAAATACTAATAAATAAATGAAAGAAAAAATAATAATAATAAAGCCCTGTCCAAGTAAATACATAAATACATAAATGTTAACATTTCATTTCATTAATTAAGTAAACATGTTAATTTATTGATGTAGTAGTAGTAGTAGCCGAAGAGGGGTATTTTGAAGTTACGCGAACGCGGCAGATGAACATGAGGGACTATACGTTACACGTTGTTGAGTACCTCCACCAAATATGAGATCTTAATATTGATGGGCTAAGGGTAACCAATAAAAAAACTAACATCAAAAATACTCAACCAGCACGTCAGATAAAGATAAAGTAGGTTAGTTATATAACTATATATAGCTTAAAGGCGTGCATTTCGAAAATCTAACGTTTTGAGCGTAACGTAATAGGATGTGAAGGTTCCAAAGTTACAAAATAAAACTCTTGTATTTCAGTTCTCGAATCACAAACGCGTTTAATTTTTTACTTATTTTGTAGGAAATAAATCTCTTAAATAATCGTTAATATTTTCTGACAATTTCAGTCTTTAAAGTCAACTATTTTTTATATTGCCTTTAAAGTCTGTATTTGTCTTTGCCACCGCTGAAAGCGAAAAAAGTATATAACCACTTATTCTTCCTATCATCTAATCTACCAAACCTAATCGGTTCCCATGTGGCTTTAAATGTAAATTTAGCATCCCTGGCTCCCCTAATATAGATTAATTAATGCTAACTTTCATTTAATATACAAAACAATTTGGCTGGTGGGAGGCTTCGGCCGTGGCTAGTTACCACCCTACCGGCAAAGACGTACCGCCAAGCGATTTAGCGTTCCGGTACGATGTCGTGTAGAAACCGAAAGAGTTGTGGATTTTCATCCTCCTCCTAACAAGTTAGCCCGCTTCCATCTTGGACTGCATCATCACTTACTATCAGGTGACATTGTAGTCAAGGGCTAACTTGTAAAGAATAAAAAAAAAAAAAAACGAAAGTTTAACTGTTTTTTTTTTATTTATTTTTTTAAGCAATCAATTTTTTTTGTATCTTACGCAAGAAGGCATCGCACGCTTTAGTGAATTCAAAGAATAACATATTTACCTGTTTAAAATGACAAAGCTGTCATACATTTTCTAAAAGCATTACCAAACGCTCGACCGTCGAATAACAATGGGGAGGTCCCAAAAATCTGTGCTATGGTGTTTTCTATCAACCAAAATCATCACGCGCCAAATCCTTTTGGAGACAATAGCGAAAGTGTTGCAGAATTTTAATCGACGATTGGAGGTTGAGTCTAAAAATAATTCGGGGACACCGGATAAGTGATTCTATATTGCGATGTGATTGATGATATGTTTGTGATGTTTCACAATAGGATGAATGTGGAATGACAATATTTATGACGCATTTGACTAATAACCCGTTAATATGTTGTTTTTTTTTTTAAATCCTGCATGGACTTCCAAGCAAAACGATCTCAAGCTGGCATAATCCATCGGCTCTCTGCAACCCGCTTGATGTCCTAGGTCCACCTAATGGAAGGGTCGACCAACCCTTTATTTAAAATATACGGCAGACATATTTTGTTTCATTAAAATTAGAAGTTTAAGTTCACGGGATTCTAGCTAGCCTTATACATCACCCGCCATGTTGGAAAAGTGGGTGAAAATCGATTTTTTGCTCTAGTTGCCAACACATTATACAACTCACTAAATTAAATAATGATTTCTTCGTAGAAAATTAAATTTACTACACTTAAAGTTCTAAAACTATTTGCCATAGAACCAAAAAAATATATAAACCAAAAAACGTACCGAAAAGATGATGGTCCAAAATTGTATGGAGCCCAGAGCAAATAAAAGAATATATTTTTCTTATATATTTTTCATTATATAAATCTACGATTTTACTTTAATTCTTTCGAAAAAATATTCATTATCTCCCACGAAATACTGTTATGGGTAGTAATGGCGGATTGATGACGTTTCAACGCAGAAGTCGATTTGACGTTTTGCTGTCAATTGTCATGTCATAGTTGCTCTAAGGACGCCATCTTGTTATAACTCAAAAACTTGGGTTTTAATTTTATTTTATTCATATTTATTTACTTATTTAGATTTTAATAAATCCTTGTATTTTTTAAATTTTAATGATACTGGATACAAGAGTGGACCAGAAATGGACCATCTCCTTTCCATAATTGTTAGAACGAAATCAGCAGCGTTGTGGAACAAATTACCCGTAGAGACCTTTAGATGAGCTTCCATTGCGGACGCCCCTTCCTACTCCGATTATTTCTCAAAATTTCGGACTAAAAAAGCATCGTGACACTTGCAATGTGTCACTGCATATTATCGATCATTTATTTCTCATCACTAATAAATAACAGATGAGAGCATATATTTCTAAGGCCGGATCTTAGACCATGTGTTGTGATGTCAAAATCTATATATTTCATTTACACGAGCGACAGATGCTACCGACGACTGCAGTCGCCGACTCTCGGCGGCGGTCGATGGCGGTCGCTGACTGCAGTCAGCGATGTCTCGGCGGCAGCCAACGGCAGTCGACTGCGGTCATCGATAGCAGTTGCCGCTCGTGTAAATGAACCCTTACAACATTCAGAGGGCCTAATAGTGGCAGTTTGATTCTGTTACTGTCACGTAACGTAAACGCGAATTTCTAAGGAATTGAAACAGCGCCATCTAGTGGCATTACTGCACAACATTTCAATTCCATATAAATTTGCGTTTACGTCAACGTGATAGTAACAGTATGAAAATATTGAAAACTCGCTCTAGGCACACTGTTGCGTTTCCTTTCTCTGTCTACTTCGGCGTCAATACGGTTAAAGTGTCTATTAATTGAACTGAACCTAACCTTACTTATTCGATCTGTATCTTCATTCAATGAAGATACAGATCGATATAGATACCTACTATATTATCCTGACAACATATTAATGAGCTTACTAATGTAACAATACGACATCCGATAAATTTATTCATGTGACGCGGAACCGAACAATTACTTATTAATTTTTACGACCACCATCCGTGGCGCGGTGTTTTTGGCGTGGCCAGTTTGATGGTCACAATGTAGCCATTGTGTGGCTAATTTTAGACCACACCAGGGCTGCCACATCTTATCTTATTTGATGAGCAGTTAACCCTTGATTGTGTTGCAATCTGATAATAGGTAAACAATAAATAAAAAATATAAGAACATCTTTGTATAACTAAATTTAATGTTTAATGTTTCTTGCAAATAAACTATTCTGATTGTGATTCGGATTTTGAAAAAGTTTTTTTTTAATTATCTACAAGTTAACCTTGACTAATGTCACCTTATGGTAAGTGATGATGCAATCTAAGATGGAAACGGGCTAATTTGTTAGGAGTAGGATAAAATCTACACTCCGTTCGGTTTCTACACGACATCGTACCGGAACACTAAATCGCTTGGCGGTACGTCTTTGTCGGTAGGGTAGCTAGACACGGCCGAAGCCTCCCACCAGCCAGACCTGGACCAATTAAGAAAACCTCAATCGGCCCAGAGGAGGATCGAAGGACCTCCATCTTGTAAATCCACTGCGTCACGGAGGCCATCAAAATTCTATTTTATCAGCGTGAAATTCTTAACTTGCTAGCTGATTTGGTTATAAAAAGTTTTTATTTGAATTAATGTCGCAACAAAAAACGCAGGTGTGTTGTCTTGGTTTTCTTTTGTGATGAGAAACCTTATTAGTAAAGTGACTAGAGGCTTTTAAGTCTCAAAAAAATTATATATTTTCTACTATCAAATAGAACGATAATGAACAATTTAAGACCGTTTTTAAAAAACTGTCAACTAGCCTATTGTTAACCGACTTCAAAAAGGAGGAGGTTCTCAATTCGGTCGGTATTTTTTTTTTTTTTTATGTATGTACACCGATTACTCAAAGACGCGTGGACCGATTTCAAAAATTCTTTTTTTGTTTGAAACGGTATAGTCCCCATTTGGTCCCATTGCCATCATGACAAGATCTGATGATGGAATCCTGGAGAAATTGAGGGGAACTTTCGAAAATTATATGGGTGTCTAGTGTGTTCGTGAACTTTTCCATTTAGTGCCTTTAAGAAATACAAAATTATGAAGGTTTAAAATCGATCTGATGATGGAGTCATAAATAGACGAGGGAACTCCTTGGCGATTTACAGCAGTTACCTTGTGTTTGGGCTTGATTAATTTGTCTTAATGAGAACTTTCCACATAAATAGGTTGTGACTGTCATTTAGGGGTTTGGTGATGAAGACCAAGGACAATTAAGGGAACTCCTTAACAGTTAACAGTAACTACCTTGTGTTTGGCCTTGATTAATTCGTATTGCTGAGAACTTTCTACCTAGATGAGTTGTGTCTGTTATAAGGGGTCTGATGATGAAGACCAAGGTTAATGAAGGGAACCCCTTGACGGTTTACGGTAGCTACCTTGTGCTTGGGCTTGATTAATTTGTATTGCTGAGAATTTTGTACCAAGATGGGTTGTGACTGTCATTAGGGGTCTGATGTATTCGTTTAAGATGAAATTTTACACTAAAAATTGAAAAATAATAAAAATTTTAATAAAAAAAATACAACCGACTTCAAAACCTAAAAACGTACCCACTAAACTAAAAAGTGAAAAATAACATCATAATATGTTCTACCTGCTGATCAGTATGAAGTCGGTGCTTAGCCGGTTTTGTCTTAATTTAAGCCATTTCTGACAGGACCACATGAAACAACATTGTCTGCAAAATCTAAATCTATAAGATATGCTCACATGGCTTGAATTAATACATCACCGGCTTAGCACCGCCTTCATACTGATCAGCAGGTAGAACATATTATGATGTTATTTTTCACTTTTTAGTTTAGTGGGTACGTTTTTAGGTTTTGAAGTCGGTTGTATTTTTTTTATTAAAATTTTTATTATAATAGACCAAGCTTAACCACAGTCAGCTAAAACCAGGACCGGATGAGTTTTCTCCATCTGACCGCCAAACTTCAAATTGATGATGATCGTAATGTGACGTCACACACTTTAATTTCAAACTTTTTAATTTTGACGGCCTCCGTGGTATAGGCGTTAGATTTATAAGACGTAGGTCCTGGATTCCCTGCTGGGCCGATTGTGGTTATCTTAATTGGTTCAGATCTGGATTTGGCCGTGGCTATTAACTACTAGCTAGGATTTAGCATGTATAACAAAAAGGGGTGTGGATTTTCATCCTTCTCCTGACAAGTTAGCCCGCTGCCATCACGGATTGAATTACTTTTTTTTTCGTGTGAGTAAGTGCCGATGGTTCCATTTGGGACCACTACAGCGTCATCGGGGGTTTCGGCGAGCGCAGAAGCATCGCCTGATGAGACCCGAAGGCTGAAATAAAGATAGAGGACGGAACGGCTCTCTAAGAGCGTCTCCTATGAGACTCACACCTCGGCTTAGAGGACCATTCGGGAGGGTGTAACCGAGACCTGAGTGAAAGTGACCTGAGATTTATGAGGTGCTAATAATGAGACACATGATACTGTCGAGCTTTTTATTAGCATAATGTGATGTATTCTGGGCGGCCGAGCTGTGGCTGGGTTCTTTGTAAAGCCGTGATATTGCTTGGAAAATGCTTTTTTTAATAGGGGTTTCATAGGCGTAGTTTCTGTTCCCGTGAGAGTACGGGGTCAATAAAAAATATTGTCTTGTACCTTAGGTACAATATAATGTCGTTGTCTGTGACACTCACAAATAACGTGAATTTCTTAAAAAGGTAAAAGAATTGTCATAATCGGTAGTTCCAGAGACCCCTAAAACACTATGAACTTTTAAAGGGCTGAGAATTTTTACGAAAATTTCTTATAAGAAAAATTTAAAAAAAGGTTAGTCTAGAACAGCCTAGGTCCAAGACCTCATGCTCCAAAGACTCATAGGCTAACTGAACTAACTAAGTCATTCTGTCATTTATGTCATCATCATTATCATCATGCCGATGGACGTCCACTGCTGGACGTAGAAAGAAGCTGTGATGTATGGTAAATCACCCTGTCGCACTCCTCGCTGCAATTGGATTGGCCTTCTAGTCTGATCCTATATACTGACGTTCGTCTAAGTACCTTAATCTAAATTGCCGCGGTAGCCCAGTGGATATGACCTCTGCCTCCGATTACGGAGGGTTCAAATCCAGTCCAGGGCATGTACCTCCAACTTTTCAGTTGTGTGCATTTTATGAAATTAAATATCACGTGTCTCAAACGGTGAAGGAAAACATCGTGAGGAAACCTGCATACCAGAGAATTATCTTAATTCTCTGCGTGTGCGAAGTCTGCCAATCCGCATTGGGCCAGCGTGGTAGACTATTGGTCTAACCCCTCTCATTCTGTGAGGAGACTCGAGCTCAGCAGTCAGCCGAATATGTGTTGATAATGAATTTAAATTGTGCCCTTTCAAAAGTCAGTTAATAGTACTTCTATACTATGTATTGTATGACTTATTTTATGAATGACACCAAGTCTTTATTTGCTTGACATGTAGTTGTTTGACGTCATTAACACCGTAACAGGTGGCTGGTGGTGCGGCGCGAGTCGTTATTACCTCATTACAGGCTCCCATGAACCTCGTGCAATGATATTAAATACTGTTAGATATGTTACAAGGTTAGTTTTTTTATTATAGGATTTTGTTTGATGAAAATAGGTTGAGCCTTTTTAAAGCTATGGAGGGTGTAAATGGGAAAGAATAACCGAATGTCTGCAAATATACTCTTGTGGGGTCTCAATTGAAAGCGCATCGAAAGCGAATATTGACTTGAATGAGAGTGTAATTAATAATTTCATGACCTTTGGGTGTTTTTCAAAATTATCAATTTTATTTTCATATAAATGCTTCTAAGTAACTTGATATAGCCTGTATAGCAATCGAAAATCCTTTACAGTAAAGTCAACAAAGTTTTCCGTATATTCTGATACAAATTAAAACTAAGCAATATATACCTACAGCTGAAGATATCTTCGTCACATATCGTCAAATTGCTTCAAATTTATTTCCAGGAAATTCCTAGACAAAATCGTATTTAGTAGAATCTATACTAATATTATAAAGCTAAGAGTTTCGTTTCGTGGTTTGGGCAAAGGATTCTTAATTGGCCCAGGTCCAGCTGGATGATTCGGCCGTGGCTAGTTACCAACCTACCAGCAAAGATGTACCGCCAAGCGATTTAGTGGAACGGTCGTAAACGAAACCGAAAGGGGTGTGGGTTTCAATCCTACTCCGAACAAGTTAGCCTTATTTTAGATTGCATCGTCACTTACCATCAGGCAAGATTGTAGACAAAGCATAACTTGTAAAAAAGAAAAAAAAAAGAAAACGCAATATCTATAAAACTATATTAAGGCCAATATCGTCCTAATGCCAGCTTGATATACCGAAACGGCTGAACCAATAAACCGGCAGACATCTAAATAGATGTCACAGGGACGTAGCTAGCGCCGTATCAGCCGTATCAATGATACGGGGCCCCCAATCTGCCCCTTTTTTTTATTCTTTACAAGTTAGCCCTTGACTACAATCTCACCTGATATTAAGTGATGATGCAGTCTAAAATGGAAGCGGGCTAACTTGTTAGGAGGAGTATGAAAATCCACACTCCTTTCGATTTCTACACGGCATCGTACCGGAACGCTAAATCGCTTAGTGGTACTTCTTTGCCGGTAGGGTGGTAACTAGCCACGGCCGAAGCCTCCCACCAGCCAGACCTGGACAAATTAAGAAAATCTCAATCTGCCCAGCCGGGGATCGAACCCAGGACCTCCGTCTTGTAAATCCACCGCGCATACCACTGCACCACGGAGGCCGTCAAAAACGCGTGAAAGCAAAAACTAGTAAACTGTAATCTACACTTAATCTCTTGCTCCCCGTTAATGAAAACAAAAACTGCCTATAATTTGTATACAACGTGTTAAGTAAATGGTATAACATCCTGAAACGTACATATATTTTACATATATTTCGATCTTATAAACACAATGGGGATGATGACTAGGTTTGAATATATTGATTTTTATGATACATTCGGGTAAATAGGGTCAATGTTAAATAATTTATACATAAAAAGCAAAGATTGTCTGGATATTTGCAAAATAAATGAGATTATAAAATTTCAAAATCTATTAATATTTTATCGTAGTTAGATTAAAATTTATACAGTTTTAGCTTCCTTACATTAAATGTGACATTTTTCAATACATGAACTATAAACATAAACGCACAAATAAGAAAGATATTAGTAATTTTGTTTGAACGCACATACAAATCTAACGATCATTACATTACCTACGACGTCATTAGTTCGTGCCATTTTGTATGGGGCGTTTTTCAGGGGTCCGCCGCAAATCTGACCCTTTAAATCCCTGTAGCTCCGAAAGTAATGATCTCAGATACCCTGTTCCTTTTACAAAATTGCTTTACTATTAGCATACTCTTAATTTATACACAATTTAAAAAACTGTCATCATCCCTATTCTGTGTATAAAATAATTAATTTACTTAAAAAAAACTTTCATACTAAATTACAAGACCTTATATTTTTTTATAGGCAAGTATTATACCTCCCTAACTCCTGGTTGACGGCTTGATAGGGTTACTAACCGAACACCTTGTAAATGCGATTATTTTGAGAATTTTTTTTTTTTATTCTTTACAAGTTAGCCCTTGACTACAATCTCACCTGATGGTAAGTGATGATGCAGTCTAAGATGGAAGCGGGCTAACTTGTTAGGAGGAGGATGAAAATCCACACCCCTTTCGGTTTCTACACGGCATCGTACCGGAACGCTAAATCGCTTGACGGTACGTCTTTGCCGGTAGGGTGGTAACTAGCCACGGCCGAAGCCTCCCACCAGCCAGACCTGGACGAATTAAGAAAATCTCAATCTGCCCAGCCGGGAATCGAACCCAGGACCTCCGTCTTGTAAATCCACCGCGCATACCACTGCGCCACGGAGGCCGTCAGATTACAAAAAAAGTAATTTCTTTGTTGGACAAAAAAAGGTTAAGTCACTGTCATGTTCATTTTATGCCAGCATTTTTGTTACTTTTATAAGAAATCTTTACCTTTCATTTGTACCTATAGGGACCCCCAACTAATTTTGATACAAGACCCCTTCAAGGCACGCTACGCCACTGTGTCTCAATACCGCCTCCACCCGAGCTTTGCGATTCTATTATGTAAACTATATTTAGAACGGAAAATCCTTGTATCCAAGCGTGTATTAGTAATATATTGAATACTTCTGAAATAAACCACTCTAGCGGTTAGCTTTTTATGGTTCCGTACAACGAAGAACCCTTAAGGCAACAAGGAACCCTTATATCACAATAATCACGCTAATATTCAAGGCGAAAGTTCGTTCCTCCGTAGCTACTGAAGCGATTTAGCTAAAATTTGGAATGGAAATAGATTTTACCTTGGATCAACACATATGCTACTTTTTATCCCGGAAAAATCCATGGTTTCCGCGGGATTTTTATAAACTCAATTTCACGCAGACGAAGTCACGGGTGTCTTATAGTTTCTTAATATAGAGACGTATTTGGCCGGTTTTGTTTAGCTAGCGGACACCCGCTAGTTCGTATTCTTGAAATTCAGCTTTTCACAAATTCCGCGGGAATTATATATTTTTGTGATAAAAAGTAGCCTATGTGCTCCATAATCTCCTCTTGCTTCCACTGAAAGCATCATTGAAATCGATTCAGCCGTTACAGAGATTAGCCCAGCAAACAGACAGACAAACGAATTTTATTAAAAACGCTTGATTATATTTTAGAATTATGTAAATAAATAAACTTCTTATGACATGTACAATAACTTATGAAGCTTATATGTACGATATTACCTAAAATTAAGTTATTTGTATTCGGTAGGAAATGGAGGAAAACAATACTTAGTTAAGTGATTGCCTCTAAGTATAAATAACTTTCGTATGTCCACTTCGTCCGCGTTGACTTCGTATTCCAATACAGAACCTGTAGCCAAGCAACACGTCGATTCTCTTTCTACGATCGTTAACGCTTCGAAAACTAGATAAATGTATGGAAATGACATTTGCTATCGACAGGTCACGTGGTCAAGATCTGTCATTCCCATACATTTTTCTAGTTTTCGAAGCGTTTGCGATCGTAGACAGAGAATCGACGTGCCATTTGGCTACAGGGGCGTATCTACCTTTTTTCTTATGACCGACCTGCTTCAATCTTATCCTAGTCCTACTTTAAACCGAAAGTGTGCCAGATATACTTCATTTAAAGAAGGCTTTTTAATATTATAATTAATAGAACCTCAATCGGCCCAGTCAGGGATCGGACCCAGTACCTCAGTCTTGTAAATCTACCGCGCACTGCGCCACGGAGGCCGTCAAAATAGACTTTGATAGTTATAGCTTAGCAACTTCGTTCGTAACACTCCCGATGTTACGGGAGGGGGGCGTGTAGCGATGAATGAAAAACCCACGACTGATGACGTAACATCCCCGCTCGCACGAATTCACACCCGCGGATTCTTTCCGCACGTCGCCCGCATATCATGGGGCGCTATCAAAGATCTCGCCAGATTATAGCAGGTTTGCGTTTTAAGCAACTTTATAACAGAGGGGAGCCGTGATAGCCCAGTGGATATGACCTCTGCCTCTGATTCCGGAGGGTGTGGGTTCGAATCCGGTCGGGGCATGCACCTCCAACTTTTCAGTTGTGTGCATTTTAATAAATTAAATATCATGTGTCTCAATCGGTGAAGGAAAACATCGTGAGTAAACCTGCATACCAGAGAATTATCTTAATTCTCTGCGTGTGTGAAGTCTGCCAATCCGCATTGGGCCAGCGTGGTGGACTATTGGCCTAACCCCTCTCATTCTGAGAGGAGACTCGAGCTCAGCAGTGAGCCGAATATGGGTTGATGACGTAATAACAGAGGGCCTAGTGGCAGTTTGATACTGTTACTGTCACGTAACGTAAACGCGAATTTCTAAGGAATTGAAACAGCGCCATCTAGTGGCACTACTGCACAACTGCAGGCGCAGACGCTTACCGCGACGAAGATGGCGACGAAATGGATGACGCACATACCGGACTTGACACCGCCCCAGCGCAGGATAGCGAGTAATTGCAGTCCGCGCGGGGCACATGATTGACATCGTCGACTACCCTTAGGCCGAAAGGTCTCAAGAACAAGATCCCCCGCGCCTTACCCGGGCAAGGAGGCATAGCCTCGAGGCCCGTACCCCCACCTGGATTTTTGTCCGGGAGGAGATGACCTGCCTGATAAATTTGCGTTTACGTCAACGTGATAGTAACAGTATGAAAATATTGAAAACTCTCAGTACACAGGAATGATAGCGTAACCTTACACTTATTTATGTGAAAAATACATAAACGCGTAAAATCCAGTGTCACGTAAATTTAAATAGGCGCATCATCATTTAGATATATTTACGAGTAAGTATAAAAACCTGTAAAGGATTTTATGATCCTTGTGTTTGTAAAGAATCCATATAGCATAAGATAAGTATAAGTAAGAGAAATATGAATTAAGGAATAAATAAGCAAGTTAAAATTAAAAAATTTGTAATACTTACTTTGACAGTTTTTAAAATTAGCTAGACTAACATATTTTAAACGACTTCAAAAAAAAGGAGGTGATTCTCAAAAGCGTATATTTCTTTTTTTTTTTTTTAATTTTAATTTTTTGTTTAATGTTTGTTACCTCATATTTTCGTCATTTCTTAACCAATTTTGAAAATTCCTTTGGTGCTATCGTTCACTATGCTAGGTCACACTAAAACAGAAAAAAAAATTTTTTTGAACCGACTTCAAAATCACAAAAATGAACTAAAAAACGAAAAATAACATTGTATGTGCTATCTTCTGATTACTTTCAAAGGCGGTGCCAATATAGTGAAGCATTAACTACTTAAAGCCGATTAAATCTTAAAGTTTTTAGATTTAAATACAGTTCTTTACCGTGGTTCTTCCAGGAACGGCTTTAAATAATACTTCACTGGCTTGACACCGTCTTCAAAGTGATCAGAAGGTAGCACATACGATGGTATTTTAGTTAGTTAATTAAAAATTAATTTAAAAAAAAATGTTTTTATTATTATTATTATTATTATTAAAAAAATATCACGTGTGGTTTAGCTTTGTTTATAAATTAATATAAATGACACTCTCGATAGTTCAAATTTAAAAAAAAATCAAGTAAATTAAACCTTTTAATTAATGTCCAAATCTCTAAATATACAACCCAACACCCTTGTCCCTTGTTATAACATTTACCACATTTGACCCATTTAAGACCTCACAGTGACGGGCCAAATTAATGGCTTTGGCCAGATCGTAAGTCCATTACATGTAATTGATAGATTCAAGGGTCAGATTAAAATAATAAATCTTGAGCTACAAGACGTAGGGCATCTATACAAGGCTGATTTTCAGGAACGTCTTTTTAACCAATTATAAAAATTAAAGTTATCTATGGACACGTTTGTATGTATGTAACCCACTTTATACGGGATGTTCGGGAGAATTTCCCATAACTTCAAGGTTGACTAGTCCACTTATAGAAGTCGAACTGCATAACTTTTTTTTACTAAAAAAGAAAAAAAATGTTATCATACTTAAAATTAAATAAATTCCGACTATCCATGTAACATACGCCTTTATCTAAGCCTTGCATTTTAAAATACGTAATTGTAGTGGTAAGGCTGTCGATATTGACGAGGTATTGCAACTGGCACTCCGCGGTTTACTAGTAAGCTACTTCATGATATTTATCAATGAATAACTTTGGCTAGGTCATAATGTAAAGATGCGATATAAGGGACATGATTTACAAAAGAAATATTTTTTACTCCAAAAATATTCATTTAATAACACATGTTTCTCGGACATTTTTAATTAATTTTCCTTAAAGAATATAACCCTAGAGTAATGGGAAATACTCCCAAGCATCCTGTATATGCATCAGTGTTCCAGCTTCTAAACATGTGCCAAATTTTATCGGTCTATGTTTGTACGTGTAAGTCTGTGTGTTTCCCGAATCTCAAAAATTCTAATTACAAACAGATTAACATAAATAGCTAAATAGGTAATCTTAAAAAGAAACTCTCAAAATAATATAATACTCCGAAAATATTCATTATAGAACACATGTTCCTTGGACATTTTTAATTAATTTTCCTTACAGAATATAATCCTACAGTTATGGGAAATACTCCCGAGCAACCTGTATATTGAATGCATAAGTCATAATTCTTTAATAGACCAATAAACTCGAAAAAATTGACAAATAACAAATTAAAAAAGGCCTGCTGACGAATAAATCGTTTTTATAATCGTTATCAATCCATATTCTGCTGCTGAGCTCGAGTCTCCTCTCAGAATGAGAGGGGTTAGGCCAATAGTTCACCTCGCTGGTCCAATGCGAATTGGCAGACTACACACACGCAGAGAATTAAGAAAGTTCTCTGGTATGTAGATTTCCTCACGATGTTTTCCTTCACCGTTAGAGACACTTGATATTTAATTTCTTAAAATGCACACAACTGAAAAATTGGAGGTGCATGCCCCGGATCGGATTCGAACCCACACCCCCCGGAATCAGAGGCCGAGGTCATATCCACTGGGCTATCACGGCTTCTTAACGGATTTTAAAATACGACTTCTCTATTCCCAGATACCACAATGTACGGGCTACTTCTAGAGAACATGGCGGAGTACATCCGTCAGACTTACGGCGAGGAGCGATGGGAGGACATCAGAAGGCAGGCTGGAGTGGAACAGCCCTCCTTCTCCGTCCACCAGGTGTACCCAGAGAACTTGATCACTCGACTGGCGAAGAAGGCTCAAGAGGCAAGTAAGAGATTCGTTGTAACATTCAAAATTAATACAATAAAAATAGATAAAACCAGACCTCCGCGGTTTCACTCGCGTAATTCGCATTTTCTCGGAATACGGGGATAAAATACAACCTGTATTACTCTCTGATAATGTAGCTATCTATTGGTGAAAGAATTTTTAAAATCTGTCCAGTAGTTTCGTAACAAACTACACAAACTTTTATAAAATTAAATCTGTCAATTTGGTCCTTGCTTCGTTGGTTGGCTCACATCAGTAAGGCTTATTCTGTAACCTCGTCTGGTATAACTTGCTAATGCGGGTTTCGAGAGTTAGTATCGCAATACACAGAGAGACAGAGGTGAATTCGAAACGCGCACTAGCGAGTTATAAAAACATCGTTGTGGGAGTATTTCCCTTAAATTTTTTTAGTAGTTCTTACCAACAAGACAGCATTCATAAAAAATTCGATTTCAGAGGGGGGGGGGGCCTCTGAAATCGAAATTTTATTGAATTTGGGTATTACTATTGAATTTCATATGAATTAAATTGTGCACAAAACATGTGCCTGCAGCGCTAACGGCTTGACATCCGATAAAACTGCAGGTCGATTCTGTTAATTCTGTTTGTAGCGATTGTACGTCTCTAGCATAATATTATCTATGCCACGCTCGAGTAAATCCGAAATTCTCCTCTTCGGCACCCCTACAATATGCATATACAGAGTGCTCGGAAGTGTTTCCTATAATTTCAAGGTGTTGACGAGTCCTCTCATAGGAGCCAAAGTGCATAATTTTTTTTTTTAAACCAAAAAATTTAAACTTTTTATTTTAAAACCAATGACGAAGTTGACGAACAACTAATAACAATAGTTTTTTACGCGCCAAAGTATTATTTTTCACTAAACAACTTTCTATGTGCAAGTCAGTTCGAAATTTAAATTAAACCTTTGATAAGTTACCTCTTTGGTCGCCATATTGCAGAGTAGAAGATCGTTCCATTTTTAAATTACACGACAAATATGATTTTACATAGATATAATTTTACATAGATATGACATAAAAACACGACAGATATGGATTTTCATACAACTATTGCCGGCTAATGCTCGACCAGTACAGCAAGTTCGATTTATCTCGGAGAAGGTTATCAAAATAATGCTGAAATTTCCAAGCATGGTTGAGAAAAAAATATTATTTACCCCGAAAATATTTATTTTAGAACACAAATGTTCCTTGAACATTTTTAATTAATTTTCGGTAAAGAATTATTATTAAGAGTTATGGGCTTATACTTCCGAGCATCCTGTATAATAGATCAATCAGTTTAATAAATCCACACTATTATTAGCTCATACGAAATTAGGTACTCGTAGGTAGTTCATTATTAATAGAAACTCGATGAAACTCTGAAGTGTTGACATGTTTATTAAGCCTATTTATATTTCATAACTACGCTTTGATGTGAAATTGCTATAATTTTTATTTAGATTGATATAAATACTTCATTTTATCATTATATTCTTTTACACGCATATATTATAAGCTTCACTTGTAATTATCTATGTAAGAAAATCTTGGAATCTATTGGATTATGATGAAATTTTGCATACGCTCTGAGTTCTGATGACACATGACTAGCTGAGAAACGTCATTACAAATCAAATATGGCCGGGCGGCCTCCCCAAGATGGCGACCATCATCTAATCTACCGAATCTAAAATCGTGACGCTCAAGTAAGGCATCATGGACTACATTTTCAGTCTGTTTGAAAAATAGAACCAGATACAAAATTTCGTCATGTGTAATATCGGCCCATTAGCTCAGTTGGTTAGAGCGTCGTGCTAATAACGCGAAGGTCGCGGGTTCGATCCCCTCATGGGCCACAATTAATCTTTTTTTACTTTTTTTTTTAAAGATTTAACCAAATAAATGAATATAGAAACCAAATACTAATCATACTAACAAACCTAATTGTTTATCTTCTTTAAAAAAAACTGACAATCACTTGCTCAAGTAAAATGTTTTGAAAAAATAAAACGAGTATTTAAATAATACTTACACCTACTATTAGTGTGCTACAAAAATAAAAAAGTAAAAAAAAAAATAAAAATAAAAGGAAAAACAAAAGAATAGATGTGGAGATGCTGGGATTTGAACCCAGGACTTTCAGCATGCGAAGCAGACACTCTACCACTGAGTTACATCCCCGATGATACTATTAGTGAATTTATAGAACTAGTTGTGAAGTATATTATTCTTTAATCAAATTTTTTTTTAAACTTTTATTAATAATATAAAATTCAAATTAGAAATAACCTTCGCCCATATCTATTTATAGTTTTTATAGTATTTTATATCTATTTAAAAATTATTTGGCCATTGTTGAAAAATATAATGCGAATAGATTGTCTAAAAACTATTACTAATAGTTAAATTATTATAAACTATTATGTAACTATATAAAATAAATATAGTACCTACTTGGTACGCAGCAAGGATAGTTTAGTTAGTAATCAATACATTTTTAATCAAAAATTACTTGAACTACATTCATTCAATAAATTTAAGTAATTTTTCATTCAATCATTCCGAAAAACTACATTGTGAAAATAACTAATTTTATGAGTTAACAAATGCACTAACTAAAAACAGTTCTCTCTCGGTAGGTAGCAAGGTTAATTCCCCTCTCTGTCGCCCCCATAGTAGGCACACATGACGCTCTCATTGATGGACTGAAATAAATCAAACTATATGAAAATTGCTCTAACATTTTCAACAGGCGTTACATTATTAATACCTGAACTTAGATATCACGCACAGCCCAAACCACTGGACGGATCGGGCTGTAATTTGGCATGCAGGTAGATTTTATGACGTAGGCATCCGCTTAGAAAGAATTTTGATCAATTCTACCCCCAAGCGGGTAAAATAGGGGATGAAGGTTTGTATGAAACATACAAACCTTCAAACATACAAACAATACAGGGTTAATATATAGCCTTTAGCGTTCCTCGATAAATGGGCTATCTAACGCAGAAATAATGTTTCAAATCCGACAAGTAGTTCCTGAGAGTAGCGCTTTCAATCAAACAAACAAACTCTTCAGCTTTATAATATTAGTATAGATTATTTTTATATTAATAATAACAACTTATTTTCAGGTTTTAGGCATATCAGAGCGGGAGTTTATGGACCAAATGGGCGTATACTTCGTAGGATTCGTCTCGCAGTACGGTTACGACAGAGTTCTATCAGTTTTGGGCCGGCACATGAGGGACTTTCTCAATGGATTGGATAATTTGCACGAGTATCTCAAATTCAGTTACCCAAGAATGAGGGCACCGAGTTTTATATGTGAGAATGAGACACGACAAGGGTTGACGTTGCATTATAGATCGAAGAGACGAGGTTTCGTGTATTACGCTATGGGGCAAATCAGAGAGGTGATGTTTTTTTTAAATGTACATTTTTTTTATTATCTACAAGTTCGCCCTTGACTACAATCTTACTGTGATGTGATGTGTGATGATGCAGTCTAAGATGGAAGCAGGCTAACTTGTTAGAAGGAGAATGAAAATCCACACTTGTTTTGGGTTTCTACACGACATCGTACCGGAACGCTAAATCGCTTGGCGGTACGTCTTTGCCGGTAGGGTGGTAATTAGCCACGGCCGAAGCCTCCCACCGGCCAGACCTGGACATCTCAACAAACACAAGAAAATCTCAATCTGCCCAGCCGAGGATCGAACCCAGGGCCTGCGTTTTGTAAATCCACCGCGAATACCACTGCGTCACGGAGGCCGTAAGTAAATAAATATTATGACCTAACAAATGAACTAATAAAAAATGGTTGTGTTTACTTTATACGTATTTATCGTGGAAGTGGATGTGGGAAGAATATCAGCAAAATCTCCTTAAATCCTTAAAAAATAACCTGCCTAGAAACCTTGGCCTCGCTTCACAAAAATTCTCACTCTTCAGGTAAACACGTTTCCTCGCGATGTTTTTTCCGCCAGCGTTTGAGACACGTGATATTTAATTTCTCAAAATGCACACAACTGAAAAGTGTACTTAGTACTTACCAGATTATAATTAGATTTTAGTTATACCTACCGAATATAATAACAGAGAAACGTTTAAAACTTATGTCCACGAGAGTCATTTATAACAAACTTCGAGTGTCAGTGATAAATTGCTGTCACAAAATTAGGTTACGAATTTTGCGTCCTAACCGCCGATTTTAGTACAATGTTCTTGTAGTTGTTACCTATTTTGAAAATATAAGTGTAAAAAAGTACTAAAAAAAATTAGAAAATAAAATGTTATTTGGAGGCGCCGGGTATCGATCCCGGTACCTCTCGCATGCTAAGCGAGCGCTCTACCATCTGAGCTACGCCCCCGATGATTAACGTGGTAAAATTTATTTATAGTATAAACACGTTGGTTAGAAGCAAATTTATTATTTAGAGTGAACACTAGGTGGCGTTAGTTACTAGTAATGTTCATAACAATTTCTTAACTATACACTAGATGGCGGTATTATATTTTAATTTTTAACCGACTTCCAAAAAGGAGGAGGTTCTACGTTCGGCTGTATGTATGTTTTTTTTTTTTTTTTTTTTTTTATGTATGTCCAGCGATAATTCCGTCATTTGTAGACCGATTTTGAAAATTCTTTTTTTGTTTTGAAGGGTTTGATTCCAGGGTGGTCCCATTTTTTTCATGTCAGGATCTGCTGATGGCATCCTGGAGAAATCGAGGGGAACTTTCGAAAATCGTAGAGACGGCTAGTGCGTTTGTTATTGTTTCCATAAGGTATTTTAAACCACTACAATTTTATGAAGGTCTGGAGTTGGACTGATGATGGAGCCGATACACAGACGATGGAACTCGTCAACGATTTACAGCAGGTACCTTTTGTTTGGGCTTAATTTATTTGTATTGATGAGAACTTTCCACCTAGATGGGTTGTGACTGTATTAAGGGTCTGATGATGAAGACGAAGGACAGTGAAGAGAACTCCTCGACGGTTCACAGTAGCTACCTTGTGTTTGGACTTGATAAATTTGTATTGATGAGAACTTTCCACCTAGATGGGTTGTGAATATATTAGGGGTCTGGTGATGAAGACAAAGGATAGTTAAGGGAACTCCTCGACGGTTCACAGTAGCTACCTTGTGTTTTGACTTGATAATTTTGTATTGATGAGAACTTTCCACCTGGATAGGTTGTGACTGTATTAGAGGTCTGGTGATGAAGATTAAGGAGAGTTAAGGGAACTTCTCGACGGTTCACAGTAGCTACCTTGTGTTTGGACTTGATAAATTTTATATTGATGAGAATTTTCCACCCATATGGATTGTGACTGCATAGGGGGTCTGGTGATGAAGACGGAGGACAGTCAGACAATCAGTAGGTTTGTTCACACTCAGTGTGCTAACACTAAAAATTAAAAAATAAAAATTTTAATAAAAAAAATTCAACCGACTTCCAACTCAAAAATTAACCTAAACTAAAAAGCAAAAAATAACATCTTACCTATGTGCTACCTTCTGATCAGTTTGAAGGCGGTGCCAATCCAGTGTCATGTTTTAATTAAAGCCGTTTCTGAAAGAACCACATAAATTGTGTAATTTAAACGGCTTGAATTAAAACATCACTGGCTTGGCACCGCCTTCAAACTGATCAGAAGGTAGCACATAGGTAAGATGTTATTTTTTGCTTTTTAGTTTAGGTTAATTTTTGAGTTGGAAGTCGGTTGAATTTTTTTTATTAAAATTTTTATACAGAATATTATTTTATTGTAACGACTTGTCTACTGTACGATGACCAAATGAAAATTGAAAACTAGATTTTTTTTGTTTACAACCAAAAAATTTACGTCATGAAGCCTGTGACGTATTAGGTTATCTCTTTCCCTTTGCGATTACTTATTTTTAGCAAAAAAATTTATACCTAAGTATAGCAAATGGACTTCATTTTTGTTATTCAATAATAATAACAACAAAATATTAATGAACCTTATATAAGCCCTCCGGCCATATTATTTTTTAAATTTAAAAAATAAAGATTTAAATTTAAACCTCAATTTTCTTCAAATTAAAGTGGAGCTAATCATTACTTCTTAAAGTTCACTTTAATTTGATGTAGATATTAATAACATATAAGTAGTTAAATATCACGTGTCTCAAACGGTGAAGGAAAAACATTAGAAGAAAACCTGCATACCAGAGATGGGTGAAGTCTGCCAATCCGCATTGGGCCAGCGTGGTGGATTAGTAGCCCCCTCTCATTCTGAGAGAAGACTCGTGCTCAACAGTGAGTCGAATATTCATGGATGATGATGATGATGACTAAAATAAAACATTTCAGGTAGCCCGCCATTTCTACCACAAAGAGATGCGCATAGAGTTACTTCGGGAAGAGTTACTTTTCGACACTGTCCATGTGACCTTCCAGTTGACCTTCGACAACAGAGCTTTCACCTTGGCGTCTTTGGCGATGACGAGGGAGGAGAAACACTTGCCCATCAGTGCTTCCGTGCTGTTTGAGATATTCCCTTTTTGTATTGTTTTCGGGTAAGATAAAGTGTTTAGTCGCCTGTATGACGTTCATAAAGCTCCGTTTATATCTACAGACACAGTGCGTCACAGACAAGTAGCGTGGCAGACACCCACAGACACCGTCTATTCACACGGTAGCAGGTAGCTAGAGACACATAAAGTCATTTTCGAGAAAGATAAGTCCCCCAGACGCGGCGCTAATGACAAATGGTACTTATTGTCATTTGGTAATGGCGGTCTTATTTTCATTTGTGTAAGGTGCTGTCAAGTTTAGTTCAAGTTTCATGAAAAGGACTTTACAGACATGCACCGCACAGACAAAATATTCTTTCCGCGAATACTGGCCGGGCGCGGCCCGTGTCTGTCAACGTCTGCGCGGCCGCGTGACTATATAAATATAAATACGTTAATAAACACTGTATAGAAGAATATCATTTTGTCTGTCACGGCACGTGTCTGGCACGCTAAATGTCTGTAGATATAAACGGACCTTAATACGTACTATTGTCGTGAATCTCGGCAAACTTTCAAGAGTGTATTAGGTATTTGATTTGATTTATGTGCTGTGTAGTTTCATATTATCAAATTCGTTCGAATTCAACATTGCTGTCAAAATAATTTTGCAGGGATCTACGAAAAAAAAACTAAATTCAACTCTTTTCAAGATAACGAAATTGCACACAGGAAGTTCTGCCCGAGAATTCGAATTTAAACTTTTTTATACTTCCCACGTCATATCGAAAACTCTGCTTCCTCGGTTCGTTTGCATTTCTGAGCTGATTTTTCGACATAATTAATGACTATAATATTCCGAAACGCTTAAAATCGATTTGGTTGTTTCGCCGAACCTTGGAAGAAACCGAAATTTCGATCACACAATAATAAATCAGAGGGCCTAGTGGCAGTTTGATACTGTGACGATGTAAACGCGAATTTCTAAGGAATTGAAAAAGCGCCATCTACTGCACAACCGTTTCAATTCCATCTAAATTTGCGTTTACGTCAACGTGATAGAAACAGTATGAAAATATTGAAAACTCCCACTAGGCACACAGAGAGCCTAGTGGCAGTTTGATACTGTGACGATGTAAACGCGAATTTCTAAGGAATTGAAAAAGCGCCATCTACTGCACAACCGTTTCAATTCCATCTAAATTTGCGTTTACGTCAACGTGATAGAAACAGTATGAAAATATTGAAAACTCCCACTAGGCACACAGAGAGCCTAGTGGCAGTTTGATACTGTGACGATGTAAACGCGAATTTCTAAGGAATTGAAAAAGCGCCATCTAGTGGCACTACTGTACAACCGTTTCAATTCCATATTAATTCTCTTTAGGCACCCTGAATACTCTCGTCTGTATATGAAAAACTAGCCGACGCCGCGCGGTTTCACCCGCGTGGTTCCCGTTCCCGTAGGAATACGGGGATAATATATAGCCTATAGCCTTCCTCGATAAATGGGTTATCTAACTCTGAAAGAATTTTTCAAATTGGACCAGTAGTTCTTGAGATTAGCGCGTTCAATCAAACAAACAAACAAACAAACTCTTCAGCTTTATAATATTAGTATGGAAGTATGGATGGGAGCGAATTACAGACGCCAGTAGTAGGCAAAAATTCAACAGCCACTGGCGGCAACTTTATAAATTCACTGCTTGTTTTGTTTTACAGGTCTGACATGGTAGTCCGAAGCATCGGCAACTCCTTGATGGTCATCCTGCCAGATCTGGTCGGCAAGAAGATTACCAATTGGTTCGACTTGGTTCGACCTTTGATCGCCTTTAAGTTTCAAACAGTAAGAAGTATTCTTTATTTTGATGAATCAACTGTACTACAGCCTTTCTTGATGAGTACTGTTTACTAACAAAAAAATTAAAAATATAGAATATTAAAAGTATAGAAGTATAGTTTTAAAAAAATGATCTTACTTTTCATCAGATAATAAAATTAACTTTTTTAAATGATGGGTGATATGAAAGCTCAGAGTCACTCAGCGAGCGATGGAGCGAGCTATTCTCAAAATATCTTTGCTTGATCGAATCAGAAATGAGAAGATCCGATGAATACTAGCGATTTAAGACCGTATTGTTTGGCCTATGTCCAGCAGTGACCGTTCATCGGTTCCAATGATGAAGTGACTGGTGATTCGGTTCCCACACGCTTGATCTTAATAGATGACTCTTAACAGATGACCCTTAACTGATGACCCTTAACAGATGACCGTTAACAGATGACCCTTAACAGATGACCCTTAACAGATGGCCCTTAACAGATGACCCTTAACAGATGACCGTTAATAGATGACTCTTAATAGATGATGTCTGCCAAACAACAGTTATTATTTTAATAATGACTTTTAAGATTATTTGTATTACTCTGCAAGAACGATTATGTTTTTTCGCGCGTATCTTTAATGGATATATGTATGTGTGTATGTATGTATGTATTTAATATTCTTTATTATCTCAAGTCTTCCAAACCGCTGAACGGATTTACGTAATTAAGATATCGTTAGTATTCGTCTTGATAACCCAAGTGTTCTTAAAAAGTTAAAAAACCAACATGACGACTGTGAAACGAAGTCGCGGGTGTCCTCTAGATTAATGTAAAAATAAATAATTATGATGTTAATACTGTGGTCAGATCCTGAACCGCACCAACAACATATTCGAGCTGGTGACGGTGGAGGCGGTGATGCACGAGAAGGCTCCGGACAAGAGGAACGAGCTCGTCCGGCTGTCGGACGAATCTGACACCACTACTGAGAAGAACTTACGGCTTAAAGGTACAGATATATTGAATAGAAGCAGGCGTCAGTTTGCGGAAGTTTATTATGAATAGGGAATTATTGTTTTTGCGGTTCTACGGGAAAAATCGAAGAATCTGTGGAGGCACTATATTTTGCTAATGCAGTATTTCATGCGGCTGCGATGGCATTTATTTATTAAGTTAAGACATCCTCAGTTGCTTTATGTCGTTTCATCTGTGACTGGGTACTTAAGTTTGTTCGTCTTATTATAATACAAACGTATTTAATTATGAATTAATAGTAGACGTCGCGTGGTTTTACCCCTGTGGATCCCGTTCCCTTGGGAATATATTGATTATAATATATTCTTCGATAAATGGGCTATCTAACACTGAAAGAATTTTTCAAATCGGACAAGTAGTTCCTGAGATTTTCAAACAAACAAACTCTTCAGCTTTATAATATTAGTATAGATTAGAGTCAGGAATTAACGGATGAGTTTGCGATCTATGTTTTCTTGGAATCTTTTGATAGAACACGCAAAAATAATCCCTACAAGTGGTCACATCTAAAAACCCAAGCGAAAAACAGCCCGGAACATACTCCGGTAATAATAATAATGCCTGAAGGGAGTTTTCAATATTTTACTATAGCGTAAACGTAAACGCGAATTTATATGGAATTAAAACAATTGTGCAGTAGTGACACTAGATGGCGCTGTTTCAATTCCTTAGAAATTCACGTTTACGTTAACGCGATAGTCACAGTATCAAACTGCCACTAGGCCCTCTGCATAATATTACTGTGGCCATGGTCCAGATCGGCATACGAAAGCCTTCAATTCCTGCAATTATCCAGACTCGCTTAATTGCAGGAACTGAAGCATTTCGTATGAATTCAAACCACTCGGAGTGGTACCTCGATGATAAGATTCATCACCGAGGTACCAATCCGTGGTTTGAATCCCTATACTATGGGTTAGGTATTTTCCAAGCAGATTCTGGGCTAAAAACTCAATCTTATACTCGGGATAGATTCTTGATACAATTTAACAAATTTTTGGGAATGTTATCACCGCGTCGCATCGACTTGCGGTACGGACGGCTTCAGTGTGCTCTTGGCGTTCGAGCCGTCCACATCTCTTGTTGTGTAATTCTTTATGGGTATACTTGGGATAAGCGGGGAGAGTGACTTGAATGGAAAAGGGAAGTGTTTGTTAACAGTCAAAGGATCCTTTAACCCTACACACAACGTTCACAAGTGCGTGACTTCACTCAAGGTCATTCTCTGCCATTCTAGGGTCTTATTTTGGTTACAGTTTGATTTGTTAAGTAAGTTGTCCTGACAAATGTTGTGAATCATAACCTTTGTTCGACATTAGTTTTCTTAGTTTTGTAATCACTTTTGAGTCTGCTAAAAGGAGGAACATCAAATAAACATGAAGTATAAATATGGATGAACTTTTCAGGAATACCCCGTAAGAAACGCTTTGCGTATGACGGAAGACCATTGCCTGATGTTATAAATTTACATCTCAAAGGTATTCAGTAGATTGGGGACATGGACACTTACCTTACCATGCCTTCGTTAATTTATGTTTAATTAATGTACATAAATATTAAACTTATTTAATTTTTTATTTATACAGCACATAAAATCAGGTACTTGGAAAAATAGTACATAAAGTACCAACTATGTAAATCGGTTAAACCACTATATTTTACATAAAATTGTAGTACATACAGGGTGTCCCGTAATTAATGGATAAAACGCAAATGGTAGATACACCACCTAATCATCTAACTTAGATGAATATTTTTCCAAAAATCCCTAGGGTGACCAAGTTATGTTTTTTCACTGCAAACTAATGTAGCTGCTGTAATTAAGATTTTTAAAATGTGATTTTTGTTATATATTGAGGAATAAATTACCAACTTCCTACAATACTATTTTTAAAAATAATGTTTTATTTGTTTTGTAGAAAAAGCTTTGAGTGCAATAATAATTATTTTTCTTTCATTAAAATGTCCCGATTAAAAAAAATTGTTCAAAAAATAAAACGTATGGAACTGAGGTGTACCATTATTTAAAAAACATTTACATTTATCGAGGTTTGTAAATTGGTATACAACTTGTGTATAAATCTAGTGGCGTGCACTTCATACATGCATTAAAGTACTGCATACCTTATGAGATGTTTTCCTTAATAAATATTAAATGAAGATTTTCCCAGTTTGGTTATTTTTTTCTACTAGTGCATACCCTGATCGACAACCTTATGCACGCTTGTGTGCTTGTGTCTACTCTTTGTAGTTACAAAGTGGATGCTAAAAATGTATGGGAGGTGCTGAATTTTCAATACAAGAAAATATTTAAAGTGTGCACATTCCAACTTTTTTGATTTTGGAAAACTATTCAAATTAGTTTTAGATAATTAGGTGGTGTATCTACCATTTGCGTTTTATCCATTAATTACGGGACACCCTGTATAATAATGTACTTAGATAGTTAAATAGTATTTAAATTATAGTAAACGCACTGAAAAGTATTTTGTAAAGGCTTTAAGTGCAGGTTATTTCTGAAAGCACTTTTTACACTGTATAAATTCAATGTACATACCTAATATGATTATTACGAGTATGTATTTTTTTATTTGGCACTTCTACACGTATAAACATTGGTCTTTCTCTTGTATATAAATCTGTCTGGCTTCCAATCACTAAGTCCTGGGTTCAAGTCGTGATTTTAGAAAATTGAAAATTAAGCTTTTCAGACAGCCGTGATAGCCCAGTGCTGCGTTCAATTCCGAGGAACGTAGGTTCGAATAAAGTCCTGGGCATGCACCTCCAACTTTTCAATTATGTGCATTTTACGAATTTAAATATCACGTCTCATAAACAGTGAAGGTAAAACATCGTGAAGAAACCTGCATACTTGAGAATTTTGTTAATTCTCTACGTGTGTGAAGTCTGCCAATCCGCTATTAGCCTAACCCCTCTCATTCTGAGAGGAGACTCGTGCTCAATAGTGAGCTGAATATGGGTTGTTAATGAATTGTGATGATGACGAAGCTTTTCTTTCTTCCATGAAATTCTCAGACTAAGTTGGTTTTACACCTCCGTTCCTCGGAGAATAGCCTCTTACAGAGTCGAACATTATCACTCTTTAACTTCTAACCCACATTGATATAGCGTGGTAAGTCTAGCTTCGACACCGTCTCGTCTAGAAGATAGATGATGATAAATAATAAATAAATAAATAAAATCTTTATTGACCAAAAATAGATACAATAAAACCATTACATTGTCTGTGGTCTCCACACTAGATTGATCTGTATCGTGGAAACCAGGTAGGATTTTCTAATGTTTCCGTTGGATTAGGACTAATTACAAAAATTAACAATAAATAGGACTACATTACAAAAAGAAAAACATTACAAAAAAGAAAAGTAAAGTAAAACAGTAAGCAGAAACGTTAGATAGGTGTACACAATTATTTTAGCTTATTTCATATTTGCATTGAGTAATTCTTCGGTGTCTGTACAAGTTAAACTTTTTAACCAATTTGTTATTGTTAGACTTGCCTGATTTACTGAGAGGTTGCAAAGATTACAGGAATGATGATGATGATGATGACGATGATGATGATGATGATGATGATGATGATGACGATGATGATGCGTACAGGTCAGATGATCTACATGGACAACTGGCGCATGATGATGTACCTCGGCACGCCGGTGATGCCGGACTTGGCCGCGCTCGTGTCTACCGGCCTTTACATCAACGACTTGTCTATGCACGATTTCAGCAGGTAACTAATTATTATTCCTACCCCATCTCTGAAACCACCGGCAAAGACGTACCGCCAAGCGATTTAGCGTTCCTGTGCGATGCCGTGTAGAAACCGAAAAGGGGTGTGGATTTTCGTCTTACTCCTAAAAAGTTAGGTCGCTTCCATCTTATACTGTATCATCACTTACCATCAGGTGGGATTGTAGTCAAGGGCTAACTAGTAATGAATAAAAAAATAAAAAGAACTAAACCTAACATATTGACAAAAAATACAGAAAATATATTTCTACAGAAGTTACAGAAAAAGTCCATGTAGATACTTATTAATGGCTTGGTAAATCAATTAAGGTGTCGTGTAGAAACCGAAAAGGTTGAGGATTTTCATCCTACTCCCAATAACTTAGCCAGCTTCCATCTTAGATTGCATCATCACTTACAATCACACAGGTGAGATTGTAGTCAAGGGCTAACTTGTTATGAATAAACCTACTCAACTGAACTTTGATTCCTATTTTTTTTTGTATCCGTGAGACTCTCCTTGTATGATGATACTTGACATTTGACGTTATAGTTTAAACAACTAAAAATAAGATACTAATAGACTGTATAATAAATAAATTAATTAAACAAATAAAAAAACCTGACTGCATAAGGTATAAAAAAACTGAAAAGAAAAAAAAACAAGCTCAGTCCAGAAGTGTAGAAAGCAATTAGAAAACAGCCGTGAACTATTAAATAATGTAGAAGAAAATCATTCTATCCAATATCTAAGGTCCACTAATATCTAAGAATACTTAGGTTATTGAGACAAATCTAACGATATCCTAATTACGTGGTTTGGAAGATATGAGGTAATAAAGAATATTACATACATACATACAAGATACGCGCGATAAACATAACCCTTCTTGCAGTCGGGTAATAAAAAGGTGTTTATGCATTCATTATATATATCTACAGGGATCTAATGTTAGCTGGGACCCAACAATCCGTGGAGTTGAAACTAGCCTTGGACCAAGAGCAACAGAAGAGCAAGAAGCTAGAGGAGTCCATGAGGAAACTCGACGAAGAGATGAAGAGAACTGATGAACTGCTGTACCAGATGATACCCAAACAAGTCGCTGATAGATTAAGGAATGGAGAAAACCCGATTGATACTTGTGAGGTAAACAATAACAGAATATTAGCACTATTAGTGAAAATATTGTTTTATTAAATTTTTGGTCATTATTGGTCTCTTAAAAATGATGATGTCTTGATCGAATCAGAAATAAGGTGATTCGCAGATGAACCAAAGTTCCGACTTAGCTCATCGAGTCGAAAAGTAGATGTGGCAAAGGGACATAGTTCGAGGCACATAGTTCATAGTTAGTGAGTGAGTGATAAAGTTGCTAATGCATACGAGCGATCCCCTACCGGGATGTCTCATAGGATCTCTCGTACCTACTCGGTAGGGAGAAATGAACAGTAACTGCCTTTATACTCAACAAAGTCCTAGTTGAGTTGAAAAAAATGTATTCACTCATACATAGTCCGCAAGTAATAGGAGTAAGAGTACAAGGCTGAAAACAACTTATTACAAACACAAAGTAAAACTTCTGAATATGTAGCAAAATTTTATCATTATCTCCAATATTCATTTATTAACTAGAATTGTATAGGTAGTGCCTGAAGACGAAAGTCTTCGCACAGTGCGTGTTGCCAGTGATGACCAACGGATCCGAGACTTGGTCGCTAAGTATGGGCTTTATTAGAAGGCTCAAAGTCACTCAGCGGGCGATGGAGCGAGCTATGCGTGGAGTTTCTCTGCGTGATCGAATCATAAATGAGGAGATCCGCAGACGAACCAAAGTCACTGACATAGCTCAGCGAGTCGCGAAGCTGAATTGGCAATGGGCAGGCCACATAGTTCGAAGAACCGATGGACGTTGGAGTCCCAAGGTGCTGGAATGTTCACCTATGTTCAGCAGTGGACGTCCATCGGCTTATAATGATGTATAGATAAAGCTGGATAACATAAATAATATTTGTGTATGTTTCTTTTACAGATGTTCAACAGCGTTTCCATTCTGTTCTCTGACGTGGTCACCTTCACGGAGATTTGTTCCCGGATCACTCCAATGGAAGTTGTCTCCATGCTCAACGCTATGTACTCTATATTTGACACCCTCACCGAAAAGAACCGGGTTTATAAGGTAACAGCAATATTTTTTTTTATTCAATGACAAGTTGACACGCCTAAAACTCACCTGATATAAGTTCCTTAGTCATGAGCTGGTTCTTGCAACTGCGAAGCGGCGGCGGGGCGCGCAGCCGCTCGCATCGCGCGTTTGGAGAGGAGTTGAGTGGTGGGAAGTGAAGGTTCCGTTACACTCTCCGACGGTTCATTAATTTCATCTTCATTAGACTCGTCTTCTTGTAAGCAAACCGAACTAACACTATCTTGTTCCAAGTTTGTTATTTGTGACAATGAAAAACGCTGTCGGCAGCAACCATCCATGATCCCAATTAAAATTCGGGTGAAGATTAATTTATATTGCTTCTCGTATCTCACTAAGTTCTAGAAACTTTTCCCTTGACAACAGAAGCCTTATCAAAACGGATATAATGAATCGTACCCAAAGCTTGAAAATGCTCGGCTATTGCTGAACCGTCCGTGTCCACATTCTTCATGCTACGTATATGTTCTTTCACTCTTATAGTAATGTTACGGCGAGTTTCGCCTATATATGATCTTCTCTTTTATTTTAATTTGTACACAGACATCAACACAACACGGGTAGTGTTGTGTGTAAGTACATTATTTATGGCTCTTATACTCGTGACGTCCTTATAAACTAACCCATTATAATTCCACTACAGGTAGAAACCATAGGAGACGCATACATGGTGGTGTCAGGCGCGCCGGAGAAAGAAGACAACCACGCGGAGAAAGTGTGTGACATGGCACTTGACATGGTGGACGCCATCACTGATCTGAAGGACCCCAGCACTGGTGAGAGAGACATATTCGGAAAACATGGAAACAATAAAATATCTGTTGAATTACTTTATTAAAGGTACTCATTCAAACGTCAGAGAAGCCATTTTTTAAATAGGAAATATTAGTGTTTTCCATCTTCAAGTTTTTCAATGAACCTCATAGTGTTGTTGGGTTAATGCATGCTCTTGACTAGGTATGCCTGATGGAAAGCTATGACGTGGTCTAGGATGGGATGCACTTGCCTAGAAAGTGTCTATTCACCCTTGCCTTGAAGGTTCACAGACATTCACAGATGCTGGAAAGGCATTTCTTACTTTAGTAGTTATAATAAGAAACGTTGAACGTGCTGGTCGTCTGGGTGAGAGGACCTCCGGGTGATAGATAAGAATCTGTCACTCACCGATAAGTCCTCGAGTTGTTAAAGCTTTCAGTGTTCCCGAAGCGATCTTAATAACAAAACAGGAGAGCTCGATTTATGAGTGCCCGTGGCTCAGTCATCAGGCGACGAGTCAGAAAACGGTGGGGTTTTAGTCGGTTGAAGTCCGACATAACCTTCTTGTCTCCCCGTGGCGAGAAGGTCTGGGTGTCAGCGATGTAGGGATGCCACCGTTATTCGCGTCTCTCTGTTCTATGGTAAATGGGAAACGCAGAATGAAGATCGTAAAGTGCCTGAGACAACCCTCCTTACAATCATTCATCATCATCATTATCAACCCATATTCGGCTCACTGCTGAGCTCGAGTCTCCTTAAGCCAATAGTCCACCACGCTGGCCCAATGCGGATTGGCAAACTTCATACACGCAGAGAATTAGGAAAATTAACTGATATGCAGATTTTCTCACGATGTTTTTCCTTCACCGTTTGAGACACGTGATTAGTTTCTTAAAATGCACACAACTGAAAAGTTGGAGATGCATTTTAACATGCCCCCACCGGATTTGAACCCACACCACCCGGAATCGGAGGCAGGCAGTCATATCCACTGGGCTAAAA